>NW_024881266.1:1032927-1207178 GCF_018691265.1 Tyto alba
GAAACTGGCCCTGCATGAGCAGGACTTAGAGCACATGAATCCCAGTGTTGATTGTTACCTGAATTATTCTAGGGTTCAATGCTCTTGTAATCTTTTCTTCTTCCAAAGCAGAATTCTGAAAAGCCATTTTCAGCTTTCCAGCAGACTTGCAATGGGTTTAATATGTAGGTAATTTTCATGACAAACCAATTTTCCTGTGTTCAGGAGTTGGGCTATTCGCCCTTTCTCTGTCTTTACTAGTATTTCTTTTTTGCCGAGAAAGAAAAAAACTATTTATCAGGTGCAACAGAAATTAACACAGGTAAGTGGTTGAAAAGGTAAGACTCAAAGCAAAAGCTTGCCATAATTTTAATTACTCTTCTCAGTTTGATAAAAACCCACCCACTAAACGTTATTTTAATAAAGATTGAGCATTTATTACATGTACAGTTGTGCAAGTATGTGGACATATTTTAGTTCTCTAAGGAATTCAGTGAAGCCAAGAAGGCACTGAAGCCAGGAAGAACAACTTTTAGTTGCAAAAAGATCTCCATAACATTCATCTAAGAAACAGACAAACTGTGACCTTTTGGGAGAGTTCCTTCTCTTCAAGGCAGCCATATTATTGACTTGTGGGCTGAATTTGTTTTACGAGAGTTTTTCAACTCCTTCTCTGCCTGAGTGGGAGACTGGAGGTATGCTTTCCACTGCACCCTGGCTGATCTACAACATAAAGCCATAATCTCCATCATCTAAGCATGGTTCCCACTGCTAAAAAGGTAGGACTGCCTTGATGTGATCACTGGCAGCGTCAGAACCACCTTTCCTGTATCACTGTATATTTTCAGAATATGCAAGACAGGTATCAGTGTATCAGAGTGTCAGTGATGTCTCCACAACTTACCTGTCAATAATGGCACACATGTCAATGGTGACATTGGCAAAGCTTCCCAGCTGGCCTTGCTCCACTGCGTGTAAATCCACCAGCTGATCATCCACATGAATAAACTGCATGCATCCTTGAAATGAATGCTGAAATAGCGAGTGATCCGAGTCATTCATCTGTATAGGAAACCCTGCAGACCAGCAGAATAAAAAGCATTATTAACTTCATATACTATTACTCAAGCCAGTATTTTTTCACAGAAAATGACAGGTTTTCTAGCTGGGGAAGAGAAAGGCAAGGTGGGAAGGAAATATTATACAGTTATTAGATTACATTGAAATGCTGTTGAGTTAAATCATTGGCAACTGCCTGCAAGAATTTATAAAGCACAGCTAATGATACTTTCATTAGTTTCTGTGTACAGGATGAAAGTCTTCTGCTACCCTTCTTCTCTCCTAGCCCATTATTGTTGTTTCTCATTACTTTTCATATAGTCATTAAAGGAATAGGAAAATGATTCATCTCCTTGCTATATTCTAGGAATCACATTCTCATTTTTCTGAGATAAATGTATTCCATATATTCCATGAAGTGAATTTCCAGTTCAGCTTTCTCTAGAACTAAGCCGCTGGGCAATGAATAACTGTACTGGAAACTTTCTGTAAACTTAAAACTAACCCTAAAATCTAATGTCCTCACCCACTTCTGAGGAATCTGAGGATGTTCTGTAGTATTTTATTTTTGCTCTGAATATTCATTTGCCTGTCTTTCTGAAGGTGGTTTATAAGTGGTGAGAATGAACTAGTATCTTGACTCAGGCTGTGGGATTGTTTTTGGAGGACACATTGGACAAGAGCAAGACTTTGGCTACATTGCAAAAGGGACGCAAAAAGAGGAGGAAGAACTGAGAGTGCTGTATAGCTGTTGAATGATGAGGACATCTTGACCTTCGTCAGCCAGAAACCTTAGGAGTATCAAACAGGAATGAGAAAAACAAGAGCTTTGTCTGAAGAAAAGGTGCAAGGTGACGGTTAATGGAAAACATCTGTTCGTTTCTTAAACAGTGGAAAGTTTTCTGCCCTGAGATAAAAGTGTATAGAACACTGTGTTTGTGCTTGTAAGATTTAATTAACCAATAGGCTTAGGATAGCAGTAACTAACTTGTAGCCAATGAGTTGTCTGGCGTATTATGGACAGGGAGTAATAACCAATCAAATGTTAGTCTTAGGCACGTGGACAGTGTGTGAAGAATGCATGTAACCAATCAAGCCTGTTTATGTGTGATCAGTTGCTAGGAAGATATATAAACGCACTTGTATCGGCAATACACAATTTCAATTGACTCTTATAGAATTGCTGGAGTTCGTTATTCTCCTCACTCAGGCTAAAAGGCAGGGAGACAGAGGATGTTTGTATGTAATTATTTAACTCAGTGCCCTTCAGAAGTGAATGTGTTAATTTACTTGAGAAAAATGCCCTTGGTAAGTGGAGAGCCTCATACGCTACTTATAAATCTTTGACAAAGAACTCCCTGAAAAAGCTTCAAGAAAATAATTCGACAGAATCTGTTTAAGATGAGAGCAGGAAGGAAGAGAGAGGGGCTGACAAATGTTTCTTGGTAAAGAAGGTTAAAAGTCTGAAAAATGCATAATGGTTTTGCAAATTTCAGCTAGGAAAATGACTAGCCTTACAGTTCTGCATGGCTGACAGACACAGGTGAAAAAAATCACACACACTTCTTTTGGTAGCTAAAACAGATTATACAGCTCCCACTTTCTTATTCAGCTTCCTGATCCCTAATGCCTCACTGACTTCTTCAATAGCATGGAAACAGCTATTGTGGAGACAAGAGAATAACAGATTATTAAATTGATACTGTTTGAACAGCAGCAGGAAAAAGGAATTAATGTAATTTTAAATTCTGTTCCTGAATACAGTTTCTCATGTGCCACACAAATAGATTGACTAAAGAGAGGGAAATGAACAGGCAGCAGAAACAAGCATCTGGGACTTGAGGACACATGCTGCTTAATGTGGCACCTATTACTAAAAAAAAGCCCAGATACACATAAGTCTTCCTAAAAATATAATTAAGACCAATTTTAACTGAAACGGTTTGCCAGAACATTCATATGACCAATAATGTTTATTAAAATTTTCTAAAACTGTCTTCCCATCAGCTAAAATTACTGCTGGTAGCTCCTAAATTTTCCTGACTCACTTCAATAAGCATTCACTTCAGAGTTCACTGGTGGGCCACAGAATTAATCAATGATGTTATAGTAATTAAGCACTGACCATGCTAAAAGTTAGCTCTGACAAGTATTTCAAGAAATTGGGCAAAGGTTTGTCTTGAGGTCATATCACCTTTGGAGAAAAATTATGACATTATTACAGGGAGCCAAAACTGATATGAGAAAGATAAATAACCGTCTCACACTAATACACATCAGATGGAGAAGGAAAAAGTCCTAGCGATCCCCCAACTGCCTAACTAGGGCATAATAACCTCATCAGACCAACTGCCCCCCACCAAAATAGTCCTAGACTGTGGGAATCGTTATTTTGGATTGGCAGAACAGTCAGGTTGTAGGGACAGGATTTATATTTTCTCCCCAGCATGTGCATTGGCTAATGACTATCTGATGAAAAGAGGACAGGGCTTTCAGAAACCTGCCTTCCACTTTTTTAACTTGTTATTTCCAGTGACTGATTAAACTGATTCATCTGAGGCTTTACAGACAACAGTAGAGAGCGACAGAAAGTACAAGTTAATTCTCATTTGTTTGGTCAATGCAAGCACAATATTTGCATGTTCCTATCAGATGCTTTCTCCAATTATATTTAAACAGCTCACACTTTCAGTATAATTGTCTGTTTTTCAAACTGTCACTGAAACTACACTATAACTCCTCATCAGGAGCCCCAGACTAACACCAAACATATGGTCATTATGATTGTCAGTGCGTTAGCAGAGCTGTGCAGGAAACCTGTGTATCATCTTCTGGTTCAAAGCACTTCCACAATTCCTTTGTTTTAAATATTAAATTCAAGGTTACCAACACTGAGGTAAACTCCTAATAATATTGATACAAATCCAGCAAAGCCAAGGACATTATATGGATATATCTGAATATAATGAAAGATTATCCACCATCCTTCAAGAACTAACTGAAAAAAAGATCAAAACCTAGAGCCACAATTCACTCTTCATATCAAAAAATGTATGAACCAAATAACTAAGCCACTAATGTATGATTAGGTTCAGCTATATGTTCCAACAAATTACTACCAATACTGATAGCATTTGAGAACTAACCACAGAAGCATTTCAATATGTGATTCTCAGCTTCACTGAATCTGAAGTACCAGTTCTTGACTGACCCTATATTAGCACATCGTTATTGCTGGTCTCTGGGACACATTCTGTACTTTGCTACTGGTTGAACCTGCAAACAGGAAAGGAGCAGCTGGATCCCTCAGCCTGGGCAGAGATCCCAAGTCCCTGGGTCCCTAGGCTGGGATCCACGGTCTGGGGTAGGAAGGAGTCATCGGCTGGACTGGCTTGTGGTGGTGCCACTCCTACCATAACTACATAAATCAGTCTTTCCTCTATTACCCAGGAGACTGGTGTACACTGAGCATTAGTCAGTTTGGGATTCTGAATTTTGCTGTATCTATCAATGGATGAAGATTATAATTGGCTCACTCATGTCTTTGCCTGTCTTCCTGATCCTGCCTGTGCTGTCTCTAGTCATGTAAGGAACTAGAAGAGGACAGGTTTTTATGTATCTCCAAAGAGATGGACTATCCTGCAAAGGTCAGACGCCAATTGAATCTCAGTTTTCCCAAGTTCAAGGAAATTTGTTTCCAGGACTTCGTTCTGACCTACCAAACACAGAACAGCCAAATTTCTAGATCCAATTCCTGATTTTAATTCAAACTTGCAGGAAAAATTAGAAAATCTATAGTTTTGATACATACTATATTCTATGTTAGATATCATTTTAATATAATCAAATAATTTTAATAGGTATAATAAAATACCTATGAAACAAAACCCAGTATTTCTTTTCCAGTGTCAAGATCTATTTGTCTCTCTTCCAATCAACTGAGTAAGATTCTATCAAAGACATTATAAGAAAGGAAGTTGAAGGAAGAACACATTCAGGTTTGTGGTATAATAGCAAAAGAACATACAGTCAAAACATGTCATTAAACATCTGATGCACTACTCATTTCTGAGATCTGACATAAGAATGAAATATCATACTGGACTCTGAATATACAATTAGAGATTATTTTGTATCCCTATGTGAAACACTGATATCCATTGAAACAAAATGCAGATTCTATTGTGACAAGAAGATAGTTTTTCTCCACAGCTTGTAAGAATACTACATCATTATATTTTTATTTTGTCTTTTGTTTTATTTTAAGCTAATGATGGGCTGATGTTTGTATACAGATGGTTCTTGGTATTTTACTTCTTTAAATGAATACACCTAATTATAACTTTGAAAAACTAGAAGTATTCCTTCTTCAAGAGCATGAAATAAACTAAACAAACTGCAGAAGTGATAAACAGCGTGTATTAAAAATAAGTATTTTTTTTTCATTTAATTGCATCTCTGTAGAGCTACAGAAATGTTCAAAAAAGCACACACATAAACATTACAAGTATTTGAAGGAATATGGGACCAGTACAGGAGGTTTCAACAATCATGTCTCAACTCCACTCATAATTCTGTATTAGGGAATATGAGGACTAAGGATGGGATTTGCCAAGACATTTGGATCCCATGTCTAGCAACTGTATGAACTATTCCGAAAATAAACATTACTTCAGAGTCTCCCAGTTCAGTGGAGTGCAAAAAGGCAAACCAGAATGGGAACTAAAATTTTTCTGTGTGTGTTTGCAGAGAAAGTTCCAAACTTCTTGAATGAGGCATTTTCTAATAAATTAATCTTTACTATTGCCTTAATTGTTTCATTTGTAGAAATACAGATGTTGAATGCGAGGTAGGGTGTTGTTTTCTTGACTGAGGGAAGTTCATTTTTTAAAGTGGCTAGAGGTTGCTTTTTCTCTTTTTCTTCAGAAACTTCTTGATTTTGCCAGTTGTTAAATACTTCCACTTCCTGCATACTTCAATGGAGTTCAAGAGTAGTCAACCACTTAAGATGTAAATAAAGAGTCCTCAGGAAAAGTACATTAAAAAGACAAACAACTACTTTAAAATAAAAGAGAAAATTTTACATACATTTTAATCCCTTACTGACAGTGATCAAAACAATCTGGACACTGAGATTGTAATAAAGTTAATATAAATAATATATTGAAATGGGACACAAATGAAAAAAAAAAATACGTTGTTAGAAAACAGTTCACTTATTATGAAGCATTCAAGCACAGTTTTATGCTCTGGTGGTTTTTAGTACAAGGGCAATTCTGTTTCATGGTGCAGGAACAGTGAAACAAATTAATAAAATTCTTTGTGTATCATCTGACAAATTAAAACCAATGTAAATGTCTTCTGCTTTTTTAAAATGAAAATTTTATTACCCTTACAAGTGAGTTCCCATGAAATAAATGTGGTACATGTATGGCTGAAACCCTAAAATATGAAATCAGCAAGAACTCTGTTTTGAAATAAACTCAAAAGCTGTCCTGATCTTCCTGTTTAGACAAAATCCTCCTTCAAATAACTGGAAAAAAAGAGCAATAGCAGCAAGTTTCAGTCATCACTTTTTGACATGGAGAGAAGCAGTAAGAATAATCATTATTAGCAGTCTTAGCTAACTTAAGTCAATCTAATGCTTTCTTGCAATTTCTACCGTATTTTATTGGATATATTAGAAAATACAGAAAGCCATGTAATGGTCAAATTGCAGCAAGTCTGTACTTCACTCATACAATATGCTATTCATAGGCTTTCAATTTTATAACAAAGAGAATAAATGTTCACTAGATTTTCAAAGTTCTATTTTACTTCTACAGAAAATCCCCCATAAAGACAAGAAATGTCTAGGGACAGCTGGAGATAATTATACTTAGGAAGATATAAGCAGCATAAAATACTCAATCACTGTTTACTGCCTTTAAGAGGTGTACAGTGTGGAAGTTACACTATTGGCATTAATTGTGTAATCTTATCTGCTGCTCCTACATGAACTTATTTTGTATTTTTATGTAGTACAGAGTTCTGGCTACAATATCACTAAAGTGTATTTACTTCAGTCTCAAACAGTAGTATAGAAGTCGCTGGGCCACTTCAGCTATAGATTCATGTTATATACTCCCACCAACTTTCATCTAAGAGATTTATATTTTAACGAACTTTTTTTTTTTTTTTTTCCCAGTTCAGTTAACAAAGATGTCAAAATGAAAGTATCTAGTGGTGAGTGGCTAGCCACCCAAGCAAAATCACTGTGAGCTACAGTTTGTATGACAGCAATACATCACTTTGTGGTAAACAGCACCAGTTCAGAACTGAGTTTTTGTTTAGGTACCTTAAACATGCCATTGCTAGTTTCATTCCATTCACTCCATGTTTGCCAGTGTTCCAAATTATCTCACTTAGCTTCTACTATCAACTATAACCAACAGAATTATCTCTTGGTCACAAAGACTTTGTTGGAGCTTTGCTGCTAATAAATGTTTCTACATATTTAGAATTTGAAGAGCGATCTGATTTGAAGTGCATTCAAATAATCAGCACATCTTAAATGTCTATTCTGACACTTCTGCTAGCAGCACCTTCCAGACTTTTAACACCTTAAATTTATTTTTCAGACTTCCAGAACTAACTTTAGCATTTTAACCATTGGTGACAAGTATATAACCATATAGATAGTTTCTAGAGGTCAAAATTAAGGATGTCCATTAAATATGCCAGGTAGATTTAAAGATTAACATTGTTAATCTTTAATGAACAAACTAAAAAATAATTATTTGGATATTTTTAAAGCTATCTTAATAATTTTCATATTTTGCAAAGCTTAGATTTTCCTTGATTAATCATATTTTTGTTCTTAGATTCACATTAAATTATATTATCTGAGCAATGAAATTAAGTACATTAAGTTCTGTAGTGCTTAACAGAATCTCTATAAACAGTCAATAAATTCATAGTAATGGCTATCCTTACAGCTTATTAGAATCACATGCAAAAAAAAGGTAATTAATTTTAAAATCTTAGCATTACAAACTATAACAAATTTTCACTTATTACATTTTCATTTTATAATAACTGTAAAGACATACCATGGTACTTTTTTATCAGTTACATTTTTTACTATGAATTAGATGAAGACAAGATGAAAGAATAGCAGGATAAAGAGGGAAAATAACAAGGTCATTCCAATACTTTAAAAGTATACATAGCAATGTGATTAATAGTCCTACTTTTTAATAGATTAGTTACGCCATTTGCTTGTATTATGAGATATTTACAAACTCTTGGAATTACATACCCATTTGGGCAAACTGGATAGTTTAACTTAATAAGGTGTTGCACATCTTTAACTCAGTAGTAGAATGGAACTTTTTATCTGGTTTTGATTGGTTGGTTGGTTGGTTGTTTTTTTAAGGTGGTCATGATTTAAAAAATATTTAACCTTATTTATACTTAGAAACACAAATATAAAAATAGATTGCCAGCAGATTGTCTTTCCAAACTTAGAAAGAAATAACAAAGAATCTCAACAATGTAAATACACATACTCTCTTTTCTGAATCAGAGCTAATTTATCTGTAGCACATAATTTGTACCTGCAGTTCACGTGAAAAATTAGCAACCCTTAACATTGTTATAAGTGGAAAGCACTCTTGCAGCAGTGCATATTCAACTTGTATTAATAATAGAAAGCAATCCATATAATAAATCAGAATGAACTCTAGCCAACAACAAGAACAACAAAATCCATTTTCTGTTATCTCCATAATTATTTAAAGCTATTATGAGTGCAAACATTTAACTAAATGGAAAGGAACAAAAGTCTACTTGTCTCTTACTCTTAAAATTTGATTATTAGAAAGGATCACCATTTTGTTATCATTTTCAAACTTGATGCTCTATCTCTCTCTCAAAAAAAAAAAAAAGAGATGAAAATACTATCATTTTAGAAACTCGTCTTTGACCTTGTACAATCAGAAAACTAAAGAAAATAATTCCAGCTGTTGGGTTATGGTGCATTGGTGCATTTCTACTTTCTCAGATCACTGAACTTTTACTTTATTACAAGTCTGTTCACTTGAAACAAGGTGTGTGTACAGTAGGAAAATACTAGAAAGTAATATACAGAAACTACTTTACCCTCATTATCCTTTTTTAATAAAAAATCCCCAGGCAATTTGTTTTCAAAGAACTTGAATGTAAGTTTAAACTGAAACCACAAAATAATCCCTTAAGAAGCATAACCCTTAACATTCTATTTTACTCGCAGTATTAATATCAAGTCCAATGGAGCCAAGGAGATCTCTTAAACACTCTGTGTATTCAAATGCACAGCAGGCATAGCAGCAAAGGCATCATACAATAGTGGCTCAAAGTCAATGTGAGTTTTTTTGAATAACAAGTTACAAGAATTAACTGTGACAAATTGTATTAGGCTCATTAAAATTTCTCTTGAAAGTGCTTTAAAATGTGTGATAGTATATATTGATTGACTCACATCTGAAGAAAATATGCTATATATTAAAAGAATTGTGCTTACTTCCTTGAAATAAAGTTTGGTTTTTGTTTTCTTGGAAATATACTCTGGTAAGTACACAATGACAATATTTTTATTGATATGCCACATCCAGGATAGATTTCTTCTTTCTGTAATACTGAATGATTCCTTCCAAAATGATTGAAGCAATTCAGTGTGTTGACGAAAGCGACATAAAGAATACTACAGCTGCCCAAATATAAAAGAAATCTTAACTTTCCAAATTCTGTTTTGTTGTTTGATGTAATATTTATACTCTTAAAAGTTCCAAATAATTATAGAAATTATGATGGATGAATTTTAAGATTTATTTTCAACAGAATCTCAACTAAAATCTTTAACAGGTATCAGGCAGTTACCTTCAATTGGTATTGATATTGGCTGTTTTAGTGATGCATCAGAGAGTGTGAAAATAAAGACCTAATTTACAGTCACTTATGAAAAAAACAATTATTATAAAATCATAAAATAATTTCCTTTAGAAGGGACCTCTGGAGATGATCTGATCCAAAATGCTCTTCAGAGGAGGTCAAATTACAACAGGTTACTTAGGGATTTATCCAGTCCAGTTGACTGTCTCTGAGGATACAGACTTCAGAACCTCTCTAGACAAACTGTTATAATGTTTGACCACCCTCACAGTTGAGAAATGTCCTTGTATTTAAACAGAATATGCCACATTTCAACTTCAGTCTGTTCCCTTTTGTCTTATCAAGAATAGTCTGGATCCATCTTCTCTACACCCTCCCAGCAGGCAGCTGTAGACAGCAAGAAGATCTTCCTTCAGCCTTCTCTTTGGAGGCTAAATAAACCCAGTTGTCTCTGCCAGCCTCTCCTCATACATCAGTGCTTGAGGCCCTTAACCCTCTTGCTGATCCTCTGCTTGACTTGCAATGACTTGCATGTCATTGCCTTTCTTGTACTGGGGGACTCAACACAATGTGCTCCTGTGCTGGTTTTGGTTGGGATAGAATTAATTTTCTTCGCAGTAGATTGTATGGGGCAATGTTTTAGATCTGTGCTAAAAACAGCGCTGATAATGCAGAGATGTTCTCCTTATTGCTGAGCAATGTTTATACAGAGTCAAGGCCTGTTCTGCTTCTCACTCCACCCAACAAAGAGCAGGCTGAGGGTGCACAGGAATTTGGGGGGGACACAGCTGACCCCAACTAACAAAAGGGATATTCCATACCATATGACATCATGGTCAGCAATGAAAAGCTGGGGAAGAAGAAGGAAGGGGGGACATTTGGAGCTATGGAGTCTGTCTTCCCAAGTCACTGTTACATGTGATGGAGCCCATCTGTCCTGGGGATGGCTGAGCTGCCTGCCCATGGGAAGGGTGAATGAATTCCTTGGTTTGCTTTGCATGCATGCACCACTTTTGCTTTACCTACTAAACTGTTTTTATCTCAACCCACAAGTTTTCTCACTTTTACCCTTCCAATCCTCTCCTTCATCTCACCTATGGGGAGCAAATGAGCGAGCAGCTCGGGGGGATTGAGATGCCAGCTGGGATTAAACCATCACAGCTCCAGATGTGGTGTTGCCAGGGATGATGGAGGGGAAGAATCACTTACTGCAGTGTGCTGACTCTGCTCTTGCTGGTACAGCTAAGTATGCCTGTGGCTGCCTTCACCACAAGGGCACAACTTCTGCTTATGTTCAACATGTCCCTGAGCACCCAAGGTTCTTTTCTGCAGAAGTCTTTATCCAGTTGATGACCAGATCAGACTGATGTGCTGGATTATTCAGTCCTGGTGCAGGACTTTGAGTTTGTCTTTACTGTAAATGAGGAGATCTCAGTCAACTCATTTCTCCAGCACATTGAGGTCCAAGTGAATAGCAGCCTTAAATTCCAGCATACCAACCACTTCCCCTAGTTTGCTATCATCCACAAATTGATGAGGGTGCACTCCATCCCATTACCCGGGTTGTTTATAAAAACATCAAACAGTATCAGCCCCAGCATCTGTCCCTGAAGAATGCCACTAGTAACTGGTCACCACTTAGACTTTGTGCTGTTGATCGCCACCATCTGAGCCTGATGTCCAGTCAATTTTCCCCCACCTTATAGTTCATCTATCCAGTCGGTATTTCACCAATGTCCTATAAAGATTCTATGCAGACTGTGTTGAAGGCCTTTTTAAGCTCAAGGTATACAATCTTCACTATTCTCAATGTTATCTCATCCATGGAGCCAAAGATAGAGAGCAATCTCAGGTATCTTCCAAAATTAGCATAACGTTTCAAAGATCATTAACAGCAACCTTATAATGAGGTTGGCTACCTCTATCAGAACTCTTGGATCCAGCCCACCTGACTCCACAGATTTCTCTACATCCAATTTGCATGTGTGGTCCTTGATCTGGTATTTCTGTGATGTGGACTTAACTGCCCCAGGCTCTGTCACTAGTCAGAGGGGCTTGGGAGGCCAGAAAGCAAACTTTACCAAGAAAGGCCAAAGGAAGGAAGGCAAAAAGTATCTCAGCCTTTTCCATGTCCTCTGTCCCTAGCTCTCTATCCCACTGATCAGTGGAATCACATTTTTCTTCATTTCCATTTGCTGCTGTTATACTTACTGAAGACTTTCTTGGTGTTGTCACATCCCTGCTGTCATATCCCTTCAACTCAAGCTGAGTTTTGGCTTTCCCAGTTCCAACCCTGCATGCTTGAGCAATGACTCTATGTTCCTTTTTGAACCCTCACACTGCTTCTGCTTGGTGTGTTGTTTCATTTTTGCATTTGAACTCAGTCAGGTGTTCCCTTTTTCCTATAGCTATGATAGTTTCATTTAAACAATATAAATTATTGAAATAGATCCGTTAAAATATACAAAAAGGCCAGAGTTTTCTTTCACTTTGACTGTATGGATGCCATGAAATTCCAGACATATACACACACACTCTCTAGTATCCATTGGGAAAGAAAAAAAAAATCAATTTTAATGTAAATTGTCCTAATGTCCACTTTGTTCATATTATGTTCTTTGCAGGCATGTTATGTTCTTTGCAGAGTGAGACTTCAGGGTATTTTTGGTAAGTGCCAAATGTTAAAAACTTTTTCTAGTTAGGGTTTTTTCCTACACAGTTGAAACTCTAAACAGCATAATGCATTGGTAGTTAAAAGGAGTATGAAATGCATCTGAGGAAAGAGGCTGAGAAAGGAAGGGATGAAGGAAGAAAGGAGAATTACATCTAACCTCTGTGCCTCCTATCCTTCTGTTGTTCTTTGTCTCTCAATCACAAAACCAAAGTAACATTTACTTTGAGACAATGAGGAAAAGAGCAACAACTTAGCTGAGGACAGGCTCTGCAGACCCTGTTACTCATCTGGCAAAACAGGGTTGCCTTTCTCCAGTCCTTTTTCTCTCTTTTCTGCTGTGGTGAGCCAAACTACACAAAAAAAAAGCTCCATGGCAACTTTATCAAAATCTTGTGCAGGATTATACTTCCATTTTCTGGGGTGAACAGACTTCCTCGTTACAGGGAGGAGAATGGATTCCCTTAGTAGATCTTTGTTAAAATTGAAGCAGAGGAGGTAAGAACTGTGGATGATATAATTTTTTCTTGTCTGTGAAACACAGGCATTTTTGGGAAGCTTGGCAAAAAGATGAGGGATTTAACTCTAGCTGAACTCTGCTAAAAGGTAGACTGCAGGATTTAGGGGAGAGTTATGTTGTGTAAGACATGGGTGACTGCTTTAATTTGGAACATAAGGATTTTTTCAGGGGAGATAAGAGAAAGACAAAGACTGTAAAGGTTATTACAGAGATGCTGGAATTTGAGCCTGGGACAAGCCAGCAAATGAATGTCCATGACAGAGAGAGGGACCAAAATATTTCACGAAGTAATTAAGCTAAAATAGATGAAACAGCTGAGAACCAGGAGGCTTACATGGCTATTAAGAATCACTAACTTGTTCACTGACTGAGCAGACCCATCTGATTCATAATTTTGTATCTTAACAAAATAACATTTAAAGATTTGCTTGCTTTTGAAAAGACTAAGATAAATGCAATGATTTTCTCTGAGTATGGCTTGGAGCCTCTGAATTTGTTTAAAGTGAAAGACCAGCTTTCTGTGCATTGTACCTGAAGTGATGAAAACAGCAAATATGTGTAATCAAATGATCACAAAGGAAAACAAATATGACACTTAGCACCTCTTGGCAAAGTAATAAAGAGGCTTAGAGAATCTAAACCACTCCACTGACTTCATGTAGGGTTTCATGTGGCTAAAATCATACGTGTCACTGAAAAAAAGAGGAATGTTTTTACATATGTAGTTTAAGCCCACAAGTTTTTATTCAAGCAAGCACAAGCATATACATAAGTCTATGTATGGAAGCTCAATATAAAAGGCTTATTCTCTCAAATTATTTATCTTCCTATCTTGTAGGTAGAATTGTCTTGATATTATGGCTTTAAATAGCACAGGCAACAGAGCACAGGAGACCAGCACTACGTTCTATCTGATTTAATTATCAACAAATTTTGTCTACCTTGAGAGGATATAGTAGCAGTAGTGAAGTCCTCATCGCACATGTGATTGAAAGCTAGCCTTAAACATGACACAAACAATACTTAAATAAATTATCCAGACAGGTGGCAAATGACTGTGTATATAATTTCTAGGCTTCGTCAGATCACATATCCAGAGATCTAACTTTTTTTTTTCTCTCCTTTTTTTCCTTGTACCATTTCTAGTGTTCCTCAGAAATAAACAAGAGGCTTTCTTTTATTACAGTCAGCAATCAGTGTGAAATAGATTTTTTAGCCCAACAACCATATAACTTTGCTACATACAGAAACATGTATTTGCATTTCACTCTTCATGTTCTTATCAGAAATCAGTGTGCTTGTGCACAATGCCAGTTACAATCAGGTTCTATTTCTATATGTCTACATATGGTATATGTAGTTCCCATGTTGGTGATTTGCAGAAGTCAACAACCACAACACTGATTTGTGGATAAGAATACATAGGACACATTTTTTAAGCAGGAATATTCGGGTATATTTTGATGTTTATTATAATGTTCATAAAGGAAAAGAAACAATTAAAGTCCAGTTCTAATCTGAGAGACAAACATAGGAATATTTGTACTCAATTTTCCTCGAGATGTAAATATGGCAAGAGTAAAAAGGAGAGAAAAAGTGAAAGGGAGAAAGCAGCACATTGCTAGAGTCAAGCAACTGCACATACAATGATAATTATCAAGATTTATTTCTTCAAGTTGGTCTGGGCAGTGCATCTGAGGAAAATACAACTCGGCAAAAAACATGATTTGCCAATCATTAATGTTTAACATTTAAATCCAATTACACTTAAGCACAAGGAAGAGGTGTTAGCAGAGGCCTATTTTTAAGACAAGGACAGAGAAAGGCAGAAATTGATAGCATTTAGAATGGGAAGTCCGAAATTTCTTGATCTGAACTCCAGTTAAGAATGATCAGATTATACTGCCTGTATTATTTTGTCTTCTGTAATCCAGGTAACCATTACAGACATCTGAATTCTCTTAGAAGAGCCATCCTACCTTATAAAAAAACCTAGTTAATCTATTTTAAAAAAATTAGGTTTATATTGAGAACTAATTTAAGTGTGTCCACTTAAGACATGAAGAGAGTGAAGGCTTCTGTGATTCATAGGCTAGTCACTGGAGTCTAATAAAGCACTTCAATGCAAAGGTCTTGCCAAGACCTATCTAAATGAGGGCATTCAGAGACTATGTAAAAACTGAAGTCTTGCACACAAGACTTACACACATGCATATATTCGCACATATGAAAGAGAATTTGCACTCAAAAAGTTCAGTTATTGTCAAGAATCTTCCAAATATCCATTGTTACAATCAAGTAAAGATGCAGATGGGTGTATATCACTGGAAAATGTGGAAAATACATACACACTTATATCAGTGTTGGTCTTCAGGAAAGAGGTGAGAGCTTTGTCAGTATGCATTTTTAGGAGTTATGTCAACTAGATTCCACCAAATTTATCTGATTGGCAAGGATAAAAAGCAGCTACTTATATAATTTTGAAAGACTTTGAAGTCTATCAAAAAAACATTACAGAGAAAATACTGGATAGCAATGATCTCAAGTAAAAAACCTAAATTTAATTATCAGAACAATAAACACAGTGATACAGATGGAGATGTACTACCTGCTCATTTCTAAGGCCACCGGCTATCAAAGCTAACACTGACCACATAAACAGAATCTGTTATTTCACTACATCACTGCAATTTTAACTCAAAATCTCATGAGTTAAGAGGTGACATCATTCAGTTCTGTCACTTAATTTACAAACAAAAGGTAAGTAAATATTTTGATACACACAAGCCAAGGAACACTTGGCTGGAGAGTGAAGATTCTCCACAGGCAGCAGAAAGCGCATTATAAGAATTATATAGCTGCTGCTCAAGAGAAGAAAAACTTTGGAAAATAATATGATTACTTGAAAACTAAAAACTTACATAAATTATCTACCCTGATTTATAAATGAAATTTTAATTATGTGTTTTGAGAAAATTAGGTAACTATAGCAAAAAAACAGAAACAATAACTATCGAATTTACATGACTCCAATATTAACTTGTCATACAACAGTGAAATCAGAATTCTATTTATAGAATACAAGCATTACTTTTTAGAAACAGAGATGTTCCCTATTTTTCCAACCCTGACGCCTTCACAAATATTTACAAGTCAACAAAGCTATGAGCAACGCTTACATTGAAACTATTCAACCAAGTTCTTGAATGTAGCTTCCTAGGTCAATACCATCTCCCAAAATGTTATTCATATCCTACTCTCCAACAAGGGCAGATTTTAAGTTCAGTACAACAGATGTGCACCTATTATTATATTTGCACATACGTATTTTGTCTACTCCTCCTTACACACTCTATTTTCAGGAACACAAATAGATATTTTCTAATAATTCAGAGAGAAAACTTAGGGATGACTTAGCAAATCAGATAACAGGGGGAAAGGATTTATAGTGTTTTAAGATATATTTGAGAAATTAATGGCAGCTTAGGGTGATTTTCAACTTCTGAATCAAGGTTGTGATATGAAACCTTTGTTGTGTAAATTGTTGATATTCCGAAGGAGAAGAGAAAAAAATTGATTTCTCTGTTCATCATGTTTATACCATGTTTGTATTGTACTAATACAATACTTCAGATCTTCTGTTGGTTACCTGTAAGGGCATATATAGATTTGGAAGTTGCTTTTTTTAAAAAAACCTCCTTGATGTATCAGTAGACTTTCAATGTATTTTCACCATTCTGTGAAGCACTAAATTGCCACAGCAAGACTAAATCTGACACAGTGATCCCAGAGGTTTTAAGTTCTCGAGTGAATCCCCTTGACCTGCTCATTTAAAATGCTCAGCTAGCTGGAATGACAGATATTTCTGGAGTGGCTTAAAGGTAAGATCTCTGAAGGCAAGATCTATTCACCAGGATCATGGGAAAATTCAAACCTATCAATGCCTCTTGCAGGATTAGACCATTGGTGCTGCCTCATGATCTCTCCAATTCTTTTGCTGTCATTACTAATATTCAGGTCTTATTAATTTGCATTGTGATCAAAAGTCAGGACTAGGGCACTGGGAATTTTATGATGGAAGATTAATTCATGTAGAGAAAATGGCCCAGAACCTCTTGGATTAAGTATCTACCACACAGAATTAAAGGAAACAGAAGACCATGACTCTCTAGCCCTGTGTTTCTAAACTATATCTGAGATACAGTATCTGAAAGTGTAGAGAATATTTAATAATGAATATACCTTTTAATAATTTAGATTTTTCCTTCCCTTCAAAATCCCAGTATCTAGACCACAAAGGCTCAAATTTAGGATTCTGTGCAGAGAAAACATACTTCAATATTTTTTTGGCACAAGTAGCAAAACATAAGGAAGTTTTTAAAGATGAGTTTTAACACTGTAGCTGTGTGCAGCAACTTATAAAACATAGGCTAATTTGATTAACATTTTTGCTGACACTAGGTTACAAAAAATTAACAGATACTTCCCTTTTCTGTCATTCTATCAGTAGTTCTTTGATAGAACAAAATCGAAAGAATATGCCAAAAGTCTTTTTTAAATAAATTTTCATAATTAAGTTTGATTACTTCTATTTCCAAATAGCTACAGATGTTTTTCTAATTAGCACTGGGAATTTTATACTGGCACTGGCTCTGCTGTCTTTTCCTACAGGAAATTGTACACTTCTACCCATTAACTTGAGTGAATAAAGAATGTCAACAGGATAACATGCACAAACATTCTGTTAGCCACATTTCTACACTGCTTTTTTTTATTGGGTGCATTCCCTCAGGAGTCTACACTGTTAATACTGTAAAATTATATTGAAAATGCCATAAAGCACACAGACATCTGACTTGACACCAGTATTGAATTTCAGCACTGTGTACTTAAAATGCCATTTAAAATATTGTCTAATGATTAGGTCCAGGCGAGGAGAAGCTGTCACAACATGAATAGTTAATTAAAATGATTACACTAATAAAAATTATAATATTACTCTCAGGAGAAATAATATGTAATATGTCCTTCTTTATCTGGGTTGTAATCAAGTATACTTGACACGTTGAGCAGTATTTTAACTTATTTCAATTTATTTCACAGAACGGTGTTAGAAGACACCATCGTGGCAAGTCTGCTGACTGGCCCCTGCAAAACCCTAACACTCTCCATGGAAACTGTATGAATATTGGATCTACACCTCTTCCTTAGGCTGGTAGGTCTTGATACTTCTGATATCTGGGATATCTGTTGACAAGCATTGATATTGTTATGATTAAAGCAACAAATACAACCTTTCAGAAGTTTTGCCCTCAATTTACCATTTCCATAGCCTGAAAAGAAAGGCAAAGTTGTGTTCTATCATTTTCTGCACACCTGCTGCAAATTTTGCTGTCAAGGTGTGTGCATATCTGCAATTAATGGCATTTACACATGCAGACTGGATAGGAAATGCATCCCTAGCGCATTTGATGTCTAATTACTTGCCCACTATTGCCCTAATTTGTGGAACTCTATCTTCTAGGAAGCATTTAAACATTCTGCTGAAAATTTATCTTTCAAGCTCTTTCTAATAATTCATACTGATTAATCATGCTTATATATTTGCATAAAGAGTACTGTATCAAGGCAAACAACTGATCTGCAAAGAGGAAAAGAAAAGCATACCAACATTACACCTTCAGCTACTGTTAATCAACCTAGAGGAATGTCACGAGCTGAGAACTAGCTTTGTTCTTCCATAGTTAAAAGAATGTCTTCTTAGGTTGACTTCTGTTGGTAGTTTACATTGAACTGTGAAAAACTTTATATGGTAATAAAGACTATTCCCTTATGTACTTTGGTAATGTGAACAGTAAGTAATGTAAGAATTACAGTTAATAAGGATTTTAGAACAAGGTTGTTTCTCAGATTTAAAATGCAAGGATTTTATATGTTAGGGATTTATCCTATGCAGAGATACATGTCATTTTTGTTTTCAGCTGAGCTACTCCATCCTGAGACTCATGTTAAAACTGGAAACAGGAAGATTAGAAGTAGGCAGCTTTGATCTGAATGCATTTGATATTATCTTATTAGATTTGTCAGAATTTGAACTTTATAGGTGACCCTAGTTGTCCAGAAACGCAGCTGTTTGGTTGACATGGTGCTACAAGTGAAATTCCCCTGCATATAGATGAATAGCCCTGACTGGAGATTAGGCTCCAAGCACATGAGAATTTAATCTCCAAAGTATCATACTCTCTTATTAAGCCATGCATAACATGCTACTATATTCAGATGATCTGAAAAGACTCTGCATACAATAAAAAAGAAAAAGCAATAAAACATTTTCCTCACTACTGTGAATTTCCACTATTCAGATAGACAAGATTTTCTCCCATTTCCACTGTCATGTATTCATTCACCATTCTTTGAAGTCTCTATTCTCCTTAATGTATATTTAATCTTTCTACCTTTTTGCAAATTCCCCTCTCAGTTTTTCACTCCATTTGCTGCCACAATCTTGCCTTCTGCCCATCTGCATCTCTATTCCATGGCTCACTGCTTTCTTTCTTTTCTGTTTATTACTTCCCATTTTCTCCAATAACAACTTTTTTTTCAACTTTCTTATTCTTGTATAAACATAAAAATAACCACATTGTCCCTAAGAGTGACCAGAAGTAGATTCTCAGGAAAAAACATACGAACACAGCAAGCACAGGGTGATATGTCCCATGGTGTACTCTCTCTTGAATTCCTGTTGTGTGCAATAAAGCGACACCTTGAGGCAGTTTGCACACCTTACTTCTATTTAATAGCTGTTGATGGACTTTTCTTCTATGAAGTGAAATAACTGCTCTTTGAAATCACTTACACTGTCTGCAGAAGTATTTTACATTTGAATATACTTGCATTCATTTAAAATATGCTATTAGTGTTTGGATTGTGAGAAACACAGAATAATCATTTCCTATGTACATTTTCCATGCCATGCATGACTGCAAACCAGATCACACCCCTCCTGATATAAGAGCAAAATGAGGAGCCTTTTCTGTTCTTCTTTTCTTCTCATACCAAAGTTTTGATCAGTTTTGTCACCCCTCCCATAAGCCTTTTCTACCTCTACTATATCTTTCTAACATGAGCTGACCATATCAAAATGCGCAAAATATTCAAAAGGTGAGGATACATCACTCATTTATAGTGGTATTAGCTCCCATTTTTATCTCTTGTCAGCTCAGTTTCTTGAAGAACCTGTGAGAATGAACTAAGTCTAAAGCTTTTTTTGAAATTCAGGTGTATCAGCTGGACTGTTGTTTACTCATATGCTTACTGACTGCCATGAATTGCTGTGAGCCCCTCTACAAGAATCACGTAGATTCTTTTTTTCCATGCAAAAAGTATTTCAATATCAGATTTTTACTGATTTGCCTTCACTTCAGAAATCAGATTTATTCTCATGCCCTTCCTGTTATCCTTCATAAAGTGTTGTCACTTTTCCCAGCTTCTATACTACTAGAACACTGACTGACAAGAGAGATAAGCAATCAGTTAATAGTTGCTTATTTTTCATATCTGTCTGCCTTTAGAACTCGCTGGTGAATGGTCTTTGCTCTTGGAAATGTTTCTTCATTTAGGTACTCAAAGCGTCCCTTCACTGCAGTAACTACGTATCCCTGGATCTCTCAGTTCCTCCTTGTTTCAACACAATCCTTCTGGTTGATGCATATCCACACTTCCATTTTTTGCATGTTATCTGGCAGTTTCTAGTATGAAATCTGAATTCTGCTAGCCCAGGTGCTGTCTAAGTCTCCTGAGTCCCAGGTATCCCCAGACCAGAGATGTATCAGAATATATGAAAGTTTATCTTTCCTATATTAACTTATTCTCTTTGATTATATAAAAAAAAAAGATACTCTAATTCTTTTACAATAAAAATACCCCAGATGTCAACTATTTATACAGTTTTCAAAGTACAGTTCAAAAGAATCCTGTAAAATAATGTTGATTTGAGTTTTATGTTTTAAATATTGTTAGACTTTTTTTAATCAGGCAACATTTCAGTAGACAAAACAGGTGATGGACAACATTGCAATGTCATATTTCAGTAGCATTTTTCACTTAAATTCTGGGTCAAGCATGAGAGGGAAAAAAATAAAACCACAGGTAAATAAAACCTAGTATGACTAAAATGACATGGTTTATTAAGGACCTATATTAGTTTTTTATTAAGCTGACAAATATTTTTCTGCTACGTAAGCATTTAAATCTTTTAAAAAGTACTCCCAAACATCTATGATGTCCTTTTAATCTCTCTCAAACTTCCCTTCAGCAATAATTTCTTAGGTGTCTACTATGTATCTCTATAAGGTGAAATCAAAAATCAAGAGCTCATTTTAGGGTTCAGTTCTTTTTGTGCACTGGAGATGATGGACTCAGATCTTTAAAACAGAGCAGAGAACCAGATTTAATTTCTTTTAGTGCTGTAGGGCTCAGGATACAACCACTCTAGTATCATAAGTAAACAAATAGCCTCCACTGAAGTCTCAATAGATAAATTTTAAAAACCCCAATTCTCTGTTACACTGAGGGGTATTTTTTTGGAAAAGTGCTAATTACAGAATTATAACTGAAAGTGTTAAGAAAACACTTCTTCCCCCAAATAATGCTAATGTTCAAATTACTGTTTTAAGTCTATTATTTTCTTTTATATTTTGAACTGTTAGAGCTTATATCTTTAGAAGTTTGTAAATCAAGAGGACTCAAACCCAAGAAAAAACAAGTGTCTGAAGACTCACTGTTATATAACCAACAATGGGAAAAAAAGAGAGGAATATCATTGCAAGAATCCCCTCAGGGTCAGCTGCTTGTGACTCTGCCAGCCAGTTACTGTATTGTATGAAATGTTGTCTTTTGACCTGCAGGAAAGAGATGCACATTTGATGGAGAACGAGGGGGCAAACAACACATCTGGAATTGATCTGTGTGTACTTCAGCAGGGAGAGAGAGAGAAAGAGGAAAGGTTTCTATTAAATATGAAGAGAGGAAAAAACTGATAAGCTTCAGTGAATGCCAAGATGACTGTTCAGTCACAGTACAGGAATGCATGCTCTGTGCTACATGAAGCATGTGCATTAGTGCTGAATGTCACAACCATTTTGAACTGAAACTAGGAAAAAGACACAAACAGTGGCTGAAGATCTGGAGTTAGCAAAATTAACATGGTCAAAGATATTGAGCTAGAAACCTTAACAATTGGAGTTATTTTCTAAAAGTGAGATTATTTTAAATGGAAAATAATTGTCAACAACTGACATTTAGTCATAACTACATTACTACTATTTTCCCATATTTCATTTTGATATTTTGTCATTAATGTTTGTTGTCATTAAATGAAGGGTCTTTAATGAAAGATCTTCCCAGAAATAGTTTCAGGTCTGCTTTCCTAATAATATAGGGACATTTAGATTTTACTGCAAATCCATAGCAATTTATTTCACAGCCAGGTGGGAATGAATACATAGTTCAATTATCATAACATTATTGGAAAACCTTCATATTTCACTTTCTATTTAACCACAGGATCATTGCCTTTCAGATTTGCATATTTTGTACAAGGTATGCATATTGTATTTTATGCAGTATGTGTTCAAGTTTGCTCCCAGTGAGCAAAGCAAAGAAGCTTTAATGAGCATACTACTTCAGCAGGAACAGAATTAGTGTGGTTTGTATTTTCAATCCCAGCTTAGTGTGTAGGCATATTTGTGTTGATGCTGAATCATACATTAACGGATACTTGAAGATAGGGGCCTCTTTCCAGGGTGGACATCTCAAATATCAATTGACTTAAATTTTGTTAAATTATTTTAACAGTTTATAAAAAGTTTTATAAAGTGAGAATAGGTAAAATATAAACTGAGTCCTAAGTCCACCATTCACAGAGGCTAATTCATAACTGTGGGAAACATGCAGATTTAATAGTTACCTTAAATGTATTTTGATTTTGGAGGACAGTTTATGAATGCAAGTGTCTGCAAGGTCAGTTTGAGAATGGAAATCATTTTCAGACCACTTGACATACCTTAGTAGCAACATGCCACTAGAAACTCCTAAACTTAAGACTCACTGTGTTTTCTGTAACCTTGAAACATAGGCAAATTCACTTCAGTGTACTTATACAGGGTTCCAAAGGAGGACAAATTGGAGGAATCACTTCTACTGGCAGGTCTGACCTTGATGGCATGAGGAAGCAATAGCAGGAAAAGAAAACTAAAAAATATCCAATGGCATTGGGCTTAACAAGAGGGTGGACCCATTGCTTCAACTGACTGCTTATGCAACAGTCTGAGCTACCACCTTATCTTTTATAAACATACACTTGCCTGCCATTGCTCTTGAATACAGTAAAAGACGGGAGACAGGGAGATTCTTATGAATACTATTTAAGTGAATCTATAATGTTTTTTCCACAAGTTCTATGCCTTTGAAAATTGAAAATCTGCAGGGGAATGTTCCTTGCTTTAGAAACAGAGGAGGGAATTGCTCTTGCAGTGACCAAACTGAGCCACTCATTTATGAGAACTAATTCATTTTCAAGAAAATTAAATGCAATATCTAGAGATGTTACTCTGAATATGCAGTTTTCAATAAAGTCTTTAAATTGCCTCACCAACAAAGATTTGCACAGAAGCCAAAGCCTGAAGTCTTTTATTAGGCAAAGACTTTAATGACTCCAAGGATTTAAAAACCATGTTGCTAGCAATTTAATATCAACAATACTTTTCTGGAAAAATAGTGTGGGTTGATTTTGGAACACTCTAAGGTGAGTGAAGTCAGATCACTCAGGGATTACTGTTTGCATTTCACTCTCATTACAGTATTAGTTATGAAGCATTAGTGAAAGAAAAGGCCACAAAATAAGATAAGCTGTGAGAAATTCAGTAGCTGCATTTCCTGTGTTTGAAGCCAAGGCTTACAGTGGGTTTTAGACCCATCACACTATATAAATGTGATTTAACTTTGAATTTGGCTCTGCTGTGAACAAGGAGAACTGAACCACATGACCTCCAAAGGCACATTCCAAACAAACTACTCTACGATTTTAAGCATGAATTGAACTTTATAATGCAAATTTTGGACTCAGAATGACTGAGAAGATGCATATTCAGCTGATCTAAGCTAACAGAGTCCAGTGATGAAATGAATCAATCAGCAAGACAAACAACAAAGTAAAACCCAGAGTCCAACATTTGGCAACGGATGAAATACTGAACATTTGAATCTATTGTAAATTATTAAGATATTCTAAATACAGACATTAGTATGCCATTATTTCTGTCTCCTTTGAGAAACACTACCTACTGAAGTGTTTCTCATTATAAAAGCCTATATATACTATCTTATTTATTATTTTTCAGTAAAGAATGCTCAGCTTTCACCTTTGCTCTTTCTGGAAACCTGTAGATGTCAGTTGCTTGATTCTGCCACTGTTAGTTATCATGAATAGGTCTTTACTGCTCCTCCAATTTCCAATTTTACTAGTTAATAGCATAAAATTAGGTGTGACTTCAGGGAGCAAGGCCTCGGAATGTGTTCCTTTTTATGCAGTTCTTAGGTCCAAACTCCAGATTATTTTAGTGACAGGAATGATAACAGAAGGATAGGAATATTTAACCCCTTCCCTTGTCTTTGCAGAAGAAATATATTATACCATTGAAAGCCAAGTTTTAAAATTAATAATGAGGTTCTGACTTCATCAAGCATAAATTTGAAAAACTAGAAAAAATATTTCAACAACTTACCGCCTTCTCTGTCTGACCACATTTATCTATTTATATATTAATAGAATATTTTTATACTATTATATATCTTTGTGTTTTGCCAATTGATGGGGTTAACACAAAGGACACAGACACCAAGCTAAATAAATAGGCTTATTTTATTTAGTTTAAAGCAGCAGAAAGAATAAGCGAGGTAATGCACCCAGTCATTACTACATAAAGCTGGCTATAGTGATTAATAAAGATCCATCACCAGTTGCCCTCCTACTTCACCGTCCCCCCGCCCGTGCACCAGCTGGGGAGCCCCGTCCCAGCCAAGGGTCGCAGAGCCTGTCCCGGCAGCTGGGAAGTCCCACGCAGGGCGTCCGCTCGTAGGGGAGGTCTGCGTCTGTGCTGGGAGGGGGCCCGGCTTTTGTACAGATTAACAAACAAATCTGTACAAAATGCAGGGGAGATAGCTGGTAGATTGACGTGCCTCACTCAGGCGTGTCCGGATCTGGCCAGGATCCGGGAACGTCTGAGCAGTTTCTGGTTTTCTTTACATTTGGGATTTAGAGTTAGTTCCTGTTGTTTACTTAGTTCCCAGGGATTGTTCCCAGGGGTGCATTTCACGCTGATAAGATGCTGGTTGCTTCGTGCTGCTGATAAGGTGCTGATTGCTGGTCGGGGGATTCACTCAGAAGTCAACTGGTTTGAGGCCTATTGTTTGGGCATTTTTTTGATTCACTTTGTTTTATGTTTACTGAGTTCTGGATACATGATCACATCAATACACACTAAGAATTAATTTGTTGCTAGTGCTACAATCTTATTTATTAGAGTTGAAGCAAACCGCAGATATTTGAAGTGAAACTTCTTTGGTTGAGAAACACATAATAGCACTACTTGCTGCTGTTTGCATTATTGTATTACAGAAAGTTTGAAAACAGTATCCTATTACCAAAACAGGATGGTAAATGACTCTTAATTCCCTAGGGGAACACCTACAAAGAGAAAGATCAAATCCTACTTCAGTCTGGTCTTTCTGCCTCCTTTTTTTTCCCATATACTCTAAACATGAACTGAAGTCACCAAACCTTGACACAGACACAATTAGATTATATTTCTCACACACAGATTCCTTCTGCCCCTTTGGAAGAGTTACATTTACAGGCCAAGGAATCCAACTGAAAGCATTACTCTCCCAAATAGTTGGATGCACAAAACATTCTGTGCACTTGCTGTTGTGTTTAACTATTGCAAATGGGGAGGAATTTGTAATGCTGGACCAAAGTTTCTGATCAATTCCTTTGCAAATTGTTGTCAACTGATCAGACTAAAGCAGTATATAATTAGATGTTAATACCCATAAAAATAAAGTGACAGAAGCTTCAGAACCCAACTATTGTGTAATCCACTGTCATTTTACCAGGAAATATTTTCCCACTATAAATGCTTTAACCAGCTAAAAGATACCAACTATTATCAAGCAGTTCAAAACTGTTACAATTAAGGGACAATTTTTTTACTATGCTACTTACTCTTGGCACTGCAATTTATACATATTCACTAGACTAACAACAGAGAATTAAACTGCTCTGTTAACAAGGACTCAAACTAGCGCTGTATTAATGTTCACAGCAGAACTCAAAACCACTTGCCTTCTCTGTGTTTTGGATTTTATTATGAACTCAGTCCATGCTCAGTGAAAGATCTGCTAGAAGTCTAAAACCTTTAAAGTCCAAGATCAATATTGTTCTAACGGAAATATATTTCATGTTTTTACTTCAAAATCACATAAACTCTCTGGTATCAGTTAGAAGCAGACAGAGACCATTTTTAGAACTCTGAGAAATCATACATAAAGCCATTTTCTGAGTGATATTTTAACCAGATTTAAAATAGTTTAATAAGCTTTGGGATTTTCAAACGAACGTTCAAACTTTCAAGGTTCTTCCCATTAATAACTTCAATGGTAATGACAATTTAACGACCATGGCCTTTCAGTTGACAGACAGACAAATGATGAGATATTTAGGCTGATATGCCTAAAGCTCTTACATTTTTTTCTGGGAAATCAGCATGACTGGTGCCCATCTGAAGTGCCTGTAGACTAACGCGTGTGAGATGTGTAATAGTCAGGAGGAACTTGAGGTGGATGTGTAATTGCAGAGCTATCATCTCATTTGGATCACGGAGATGTGGTGTAATAGCTCATACAACAGGAATGTTACATTGGATAGATACAGGGTGTTTTAAGAAAGGTGTGTCATGTGGGCAAGGAGATACACCTATCGTGTATGTGAGTCAGCAACAGGAATGCATGGAGCTCTGCCTCGGGATGAATAATGAGCCAGCTGAGAGCTTATGAGCCAAGGTTAAAGGGCACACAAACGTAACTGACACTGTTGTGTGTGTCTGCTACAGCCCAACCAATAAGGAAGAAGTAGAAGAAGCTTTCTTCTCATGTTCTGGTCTTCATGGGGGACTTCAACTACCCTGATACTCACTGGAGGCACTACACAGCAGGGCAAAAGCAATCCAGGTTTGTAAATTCATTGCTTCTGGGGTGCGTTGACAACAGTTTCCTGACACAGTGTTCAAGGAGCTGACTAGGGGAGACATTATGCTGGACCTGACACTTACAAACAAGGAAGAACTGCTCAGAATGAAGACTGGGAACAGCCTTGCCTGCAGCAACCATGAGATGGCAAAGTTCAGGATCCTGTGAGGAAAGAACAAGACAAAAAGCAAGATGACAAATGTAGACTTGAGGAAAGAAAACCATTATACTATGAAGAATCCAATGGGATAAAGTCCTGGTGAGGAAAAGGATCCAGGAGAGCTGGTTTCAAGGATCACAACCTCATGCTCAAGAATGGTCTATCCTCACATGTAGGAAATCAAACAAAGGTAGCAGGAGGACTGAATGTATCAACAAGAAGCTCCTGACAAAACTCAAGCATGAAAGGAACCATACAAGAGCTGGAAGCAGGAGTAGGTGATCCAGGAGGAATACAGACAGACTATTTGAGTTTGCAGGTACAAAGACAGGAAAGCCAAAGCCCATATGGAATTAAATCTGGCAAGGATCATGAAGGACAACAAGAAAGGTTTCTAGAAGTACATCAGCAGCAAAAGGAAAACTCTAGAAAATGTGGGCTTGCTGCTGAATGGGGCAGAGGATGTGGTGACAAAGGACATGGAGGGAGTCAAAGTACTCAATGTCTTCTTCACCTTGATCTTTGCTGGTAAGATTTCCTTCAGCAAACTCAGATCCTTGTGACCAGTGGAAAAGTCTGCAGCAAGGAAGACTTGCCATAGGTTCAGGAGGATTGTATTAGTGCATACACATAAATCCATGACACTTAATGGAATGCACCCAGCCATGAGTGCTGAGCAAGCTAGCCAATGTCATTGTGAAGACACTCTCAATTATCTTTGAGAGGTCACGGTGAGCAGGAAAGGTTCTTGAGGATCAGAGCAAGTCAAATCTCACTCCTACCTATAGAAGAGCAAGAAGGAGGAACTGGGGAATGACAGGCTGGTCAGCCTCACCTTAATCCCTGGGAAGGTGGTACAGCAGATAATCCTGACAACCATTTCGAAACATACGAAGAACAATAAGGCAGTTAGGAGAAGTCAGTATGGATTTACAAAGGGCAAATCACAATTGGCCAACCAGATGGGCTTTCACAACAAAATGACTGGCTCGGTGGATGGGGAAGAGCACTGGACATTGTCTGTCTTGACCTTACTAAGGCTTTGGTTGGTCTCCCAATACATCATCACAAACAAATGAAGGGCTAGGGAAGTGAAAAGTGAGGTGAACAAAATTGTTTAAATACTGCGCTCAAAGGATTGTGATCAGCCATATGAAGTCCAGTTTGAGGTCAGTCATGAGTGGTATACCACAGGGGTCAATACTGAAGCCAATACTTCTTAACATCATCACTAATGATCTGGCTGATGGGACAGAGTACACCCTCATCAATTTTGCAGATGATACAGAACTAGGAAGAGTGGTTGACACTCCAGATGGTTGTGCTGCCATTCAGAAAGACATCAACAAGTTGGAAAAATGGGCTGACAGTTATCATTAAGTTCATAGAGGGAAACATAGAGTCCCAAATCTGGAGAAAAATAAGCCCATGCACCAATACACACTTCAGCTGACCAGCTGGAAGGTAGGTTTTCAGAACAGGACCTGAGAGTCCTGCCAGACTTAAGCTGAACCAGAAATATGCCCTTGCAGAAAGGATGTACAACAGTTTCTGGGGTGCCTTAAGAAAAGCGCTGCCAACAAGTCAAGGGAGGTAATCTTTCCCTCTGTTCAGCAGTGGTGAGACCACAACTGGAGTGCTGGGTCCGGTTCTCAGATGTACAGCCAAAAGAAAACCCAAACAAGCCACAGACCAACCAGAGTGTGTTCAGCACAGGGCCACTAAGATGATTAAGAGACTGGAGCAGCTGATAAGGAGATCCAGGGAGAGCTGACATTGTTTAGGAACAATGGAAGAGAAGGAACTTCAGAAAGAGAAGGCTCAAGGAAGCCTTCAATGTGTACAAATACCTGCTGGGATGGAGTAATGAGCAGAGAGACAGAGTCTTCTCAGTTCCTCTGCTACCAGTGACAGAACAAATTGAAACACAGGAAATTCCATATAAATCTATGAAATACCTTTTTTACTATGAGGGTGGTCAAATACCGAGACAGGCTGCACAGATGGCATCTGCATCCTTGGACATATTCAAAACCTTCCTAGCCATGATCCTGAACAACATGCTCTAGCTGACCCTGCTTTGAGCAGAGAGATTAGACAGTCTCCAGAGGTCCCTTCCACCCTTAGTGAATCTAGAATTAATTTAAAAGTATTTGTAATACACTGAAGGAAACTGGAAAGTCTATTTTCTCTCCATATATTTAAAAGGAATAGCATGTGGAATTAATTAGGAAGTCTAAAACAGGCCTTATAGCATTTGGTAAGAAAAATATATTCACTACTTATCAGAAAAACTGAGAGGAAAAATGAGTTAAAACTGTTAAAACTGACACAGAATAATATGAATTAAAAGAGGAGTGGACACATTTTTAATTGGCAAAATATTGTTTATGATTGGGCATAAGTGATATCAGTTTGTATCTTGCCTAAAACCAGTCAAGCAATGGTAAAATGAGATTTCATCCTCAACTTTCTCGCAGGAAAAGTCCAGATTACCAGTTTCTTCCTAAATGTCTAATTTCAAGTCTATGAGTAAAAATTTAGTAAATCATGACAAATATTCAGTACTTCAGACAGTAAGAGACAATTCTGCTGTCATGTTCACCATTTTTTTTGAAAGGCAAAGAATAATACATTCAACAATTAAAAACTGCTAATAGTCACAAAAATATTTTAAAAGCCAGTGATGTGGAACTATTAGGCCAGTAAATTTCAGCAAACACAATGTTCTCCAATACTGATAACATCTCATCTCATTATAGTGTTTATATAAAGTAAAAATAATCCAAAAGATATTTTTTCAAAGTTTTAAAGATTTAGTAGCCCAATGTAGTGAGCTGATTGCCCTTTAGCCCTGCTGAAAAGGGATATTTACCAATAAAACAATCAAGACCTTTTCTTAAATTTCCTTGCTTATAAAAGCTAAATAACCTGAATTTATGTCAAAAAAAAAAGAATGATTGAAAACCTCCACCTGATTCAATTTGATCTACAAATTTTAATTTCTAATTAATTATAGATGCTCTAAGGAACAGAGTTACATAAACAAAGGTTGGACACAATTTTAGAACCAGTTTAGCCACAGATCTCTCCTTACTTTAAGAATTTCATATGCTAAATTTTTCGGGGATCATAGGTTTACCTTTAAGTAAAGATAAAAAAGATTTACTGGAGCCTTCAGAACTTCTTTAAGGATATCACCTGGAAAATAAAGATTACCGATTACCTCCCAATATAGATTTTTCTCTACACTGTATTAGAAAAATACTGAACTGGAATTACTGTTCTATTGTAATGTATGCACATATTATCTATATTATCCTAACTGAGCTCTTGGGTTTATTATAGATCCTCTTTTATTTTTGCACAATAATTAAAGCCAAACTGATTAAATAATTGTCTCCAATCCCTAACCAATGAGCTATACAATCCATTTATGCATTTATCAACAGAAACTAAATATTATTCTATTTTTAGTGTTTTACACACAACAGGATTTCTAATTGTCTTTCTGCACATTATTAGAATGTTAAATAACTGCTTTGAAGACAGTTTGATTTATTTCTATTTTCTTTTAGCTTCTTATTAACACAAAGGGAAATGAGCAAAAATAATTAAAATACAGTGACCATTGAATATAAACAAAAACAGTTGTGAAGAAGCCTATAACTTTAAAGCTAAGACCTCTAGAAATCACACTGAATGAGCCTTTCATAGAGTTACAGCTTTTAAAATAAATTTAAATGTGATCCATGTCTTGATATCAACCTATGCATCAGGTTTCCTCACTCCTCAAGTATGTCACTATATACCATCTACCACATACATATATTCTTCACTACTGAGTTGGAGCAGGTGATTTCTAGAACTAACCACAGTTATTTGTCACATGAAACAAATATTTTTTTTGTTTGGTTTGGTTTGTTTTTTGTTCTCAGTGGAAAGCTCACCAGACATCCTTGTTAATTTCCCCTTTCCTTCCCATTTTTAATCCGTTTTGTGCAGTTTGGAAACTAAAAGGAAAATAGAGAAGTGGGAGTTATGAGAATACCACAGAGGTGAGCCCACAAGAGAAATGAGGAAAACCTGGTCAATGCTGTCATGGAGGGCTACAGTCCATAACCAACCTGGTTTCATAGTTCTGCTCCTTTTAGAAAAACCTGGGACTTCTGTTTCTGTTAAATTATGTCTAGAATTAAATGTAATAATCTCTTTCAAACCTAAAAATAAGTAAATATAACAGTAAATATCTTATTTGCAGCAAAATATTTTACTCTTAAAATAGAAAAATAAGTTTACAATGCAGAGTTCTTCTGAAAAGGATACCTTGTATATTTACATCTTTACTTCATGAAAGTATATAGCATAATTAGGTTATAGTTTTTTTAGAACTATCTTTTCCAGTCCATCTTTCCTTTTTGTTTTTAGGACACAGAGAGGGACATGTTTTAATACTATTCAGACTTCACTTAGACTTACTGTTATTGAGTAAATAGTCCCTGGATTTTACCATACTTAGAATCTGGTTTCTCAATGAATTATGGAAAGGAACAATTGCTCTGATGGCATCTTCTCCAATTCAGGTCTCTGCAGAGATGCCAGTTTAACAAACATATTCAATAACATTTACAGGTTTAGGGATGTTGATTCACATTTCAATACAAAACACAGTGCATGGTTTGTCCTTGAACACCAAATGTCATAGTACTCACAGAAATGTGCTACAAGGCTAACAAGTGAAAAAACAGGCTTGTGTGCGTTCAAAACAAACTATTAAGTTCCAACAAGCTGTACTGCTTCATCAGAGCTAGCCAAGAAATTCAGGAACGTTAACCTTCTCTAAAATCAAAATAGTACAAGTGATCCTGATTTTTTTTATATAAAGTGCTTCTCATCTGGCAGACAGATATTGAAATCTTGTTCTTCACCTGGAGTTGCAGAATTTACTTAAAAGGATAGACTAAAGACCACTTCTGGTAACAGAAGTTTCCAGAAAAATGAAAGAGAAATTAAAGGAAAGGAAGTGAATGGTTTTGTTGAGAAAAGCAGAAAAGAACATGGCCTTGATAGTTCTGCTTATGTTAAAGGTCGCATAAATTTAAAAAATGCCTCTAAAAGGGCATTTATCCAGAAATGTCAAAAACTTTACAACTCAAATGGCTAGACCCCTTTTAGCCACTCACTTGCAAACTGCTATCTGAATCAGAAGAAAACCTTTACTGAAAAACCCAGATCCCATTACCATTCTCATCCCACCCCATTCCCCCATCCCCCCTTATTCCCTCCCTCCTCCTGCAAACAGGTGATTAAGCTTTGCTATGGAAAGTGATTTAAACAGGCAATTGAAAAACAGAGCTATGCACTGATTCTTATGTTAAGAGGCTTTATATGTCAGTGAGTGGTATGGATGGGACAGGCTAGCATGTGCACAAGTATTAACAATCAGAAGACTGGCAAGAGCAACCTACAGTAAGCAGCCATTCACATGGAAATTAGAGATATGGATATCTAGGGACTCACATACTTAGGTATATACTAACTTCCTCTTGTCACTCTTAACTGAGGATTTTCTTCTATGACAAAACTATTCACTAAGTGGTTTGTTGCTATATCTTATATAATAATAATAATATAATTAATAATAATAATAATAATAATAATAATAATAATAATAATAATAATAATAATAATAATAATAATAATAATAATAATATAATAGGCTAGTTACTCCTCAGTACTTGCGTGATAACATCTGAATGTTTTATTACACAGAATTTAGCCACACTTTTATCTGTTATAAATGGGTTGTTTGTAGTGCTTGCTAGTGTATTGCTGGCTTTCTGTCTGGAAAAAAAAGTCTTAATTTCCTCCAGCAAGGGTGCTGTTCTGAGAGACAAATCCATTTTGCAGTCTTTGGCAATGCATATCACATCCCCAAAAGGCATTAATGGAGATAATTTGCTCAGCATATAGCATCGTGTGATATTTAGCATTCCTGTGGATAGTAGTCTGCACAAGGAACTGCATTAACTGTGACCCCAGTTATTTTGGAGGTAGCTACAAAAACTTGTACGTCCATAAGCAATTCAATTTCCATCAAGAAACCACTTCTTATGAATTAATGATTTTATTTTTTAACCCCATTTTTATATTCAAAATAGAAAGGAGCAAAGTGTGATTTCTCCAAAATAAAATGTAAGACTGTCCTGGTTTGACCCTGAGGGCAAGTGAGCACCACATAGCTGCTCCCTCACTCCTTCCCCCTCAGGGATGGGGGGAAGAAGATAAAACAAAAGGCTCAGGAGTCTTAGATAAGGACAGGGAGGGATGGCTAACCCATTATGGTTACAAGCAAAAGACAGACTCCTCAGGGGAAGAAAAAGAACATCAGTTTAATCTAAACACCACCACCACTTAATTTTCCAATCAGAGTAGGACAGTGAGAAATACAACCATATCTTAAAAACATCTTCCCGCCATCCCTCCCTTTTTCCCAGGCTCAGCTTTGCTCCCAATTTCTGTCCTTTCTGCCCCACAGCAGAGCAGGAGGCAGGGGATGGGGAATGATGACAGTTCATCACCCATTTTTTCTGCCACTCCTTCCTCCTCAGGAGGAGGACTCCTCACACTCTTCCCCCGTTCCAATGTGGGGCCCTTCCCATAACCTGCAGCTCTTCCTGAACTGTTCCAAGTGTGAGTACCTCCCATGTGTTGCAGTCATCCTAGTGATGAACTGCTCCAGCATGGGTTTCTCTCAGAGTCCTGGCCTTCTCCAGGCACAGTCCTCTGCTCCAGCGTTAGGTCTTCCACAGGATGCAAGTGGGCATCTGCTCCACTGGTGACTTCCATGAGCTGCAGGGCACAGCCTGCCCTCTCCTGCAGAGGGGTCTCTGCTCCAGTGCACCTCCCCTCTTCCTACCTCCTTGCTTCCACTGACATCAGTGTTTGCAGAGGTGTCCTGCTCACAACTCCAACTCCCCTTCCCATGTTTCCCTTCTTAAATACGTAATCTCAAAGGCACAGCCACCGTCACTAATTGGGTCAGCCTTGGTCAGAGGTGAGTCCAAGGCTGAAGATCTTTGAGAAGCTTCTCACAGGGGCCACCTCTGTAGCCCCCTCCCCCACTATCAAACCCCACCACACATAAACCCAACACAGACATAATTCTGCAATATGATGAAAGCAATTACTACCTATGCAATATAATAATCCACTCATTCATCTTTATCAAGCTTTCTTTCTTTAAGAAGGACACATGTACACATGTTTTCTACTCATTTGGGCTTATTTTAGAGCTGGGAATCCAAGGATTTTATTTTACCTTCAAAAGATGCAGTGAGAACCAGTTTTAACCAGGAAAGTGCTCTGTCTGTGTCTCTGTCCAGCCTGCATGCACTGGCTTTTTTACAGTGGCAAAACTGGGAAATTGACATGAGAATATGCGTGACGTTTGCTTATTTATGAAAGATGAGCAGAGGGGGACATCAGTCAGAACACAGCAGTACTAAGAATTTTCTTTATGGAAGAATATTTTTTATCTGGTACTCTAAGCCAATAGCTATCTCCAGTAATGTCACAGATGCAAGGACTTTAAAAACATGGACACAGTGAAGAATTACATTGACATCTGCTGTGTGCTACCAGGTTCCACAAGAATGGTTGTACCTGTCCCATTAATGCTAAGTTTGTCTGACTTCAGGTCAAGTAAATCAGGTAAACAGGGCTGACAGACTTCCTTCCCCAGAAATCCCCCAAGGACAGTTTAAAGTGCTTGTTTGTGCAAGAAATCCTATCAAAACTAGAGTGAGGAGGTTGAAAGAGATGGCCATCCTCTGGAGTCAATTAAACATACTCAGAGACAAGAAGCTAATCTACACTGAAATTATTACCATAAATAAGCTAGCTACTGTAACAGTAGCAGACAAAATACAACATGGAAGTCAGATGCCTTTGCCAGTAAGTCCCCTATCTCCTTTTTCTCTTACATAAATAAGCAGATGCTTAGACCATGTTGAGCTCTGTACTGACATCGGTAGATTACTCTAGTACCCCAGCCTGACTACTTGCAGGGTAGCTCATCTACTGCTATGCTAAAACTGAAACAGCAAGCTCATGTAGGACAAAAATGTGTGTATCAATCCAAAGCCCACGCAGCTGATAGCTAATGTCTTGCCAGATAGCATGAAAGCAGGTTTCTTACTGTTTTATTATGATTCCTCTGCAGTATTTTTGTCCTAAAATAAGGGATGTGGAGCTGAAGTTGAGATCGCAGGATCAAAAGAGAACAGCTTATATATTTTCATAAAATATGTAGATGCACTGTGGAAATCACAGTGTAGAATGCTGTGTGGGTAGAAGAGGTGATTACATAATGTCAAGAGTGTACTTAACTCTCAAACTGTTACCTTTAATCCCCAAAGCCTGGTGAAGTATGAAGGCCAGTCGCTCAGGAAAGTATGCAGGCAGATGGACAAGATACTAGAAAACTATCAGAAACTACAGAAGTTCTAGAGTGCCCATATACAATCCAGTCTAATTGTTTTATTTGTGGGGACCATAACCTTCAGAGATGAACTGAAAAGCTCAAGTAGCTGACAGACTCCAAAGCATTACATAGCCATGGTGCCACACAATACTGATGCATCCAAGGCCAAGTCTGGCAACAGAGCTGAGGGTCGCTCAGTGATGAAACAGAAAATAAAAACTATGATAACTGGATGATATTTACATATGTTATCTTCATGTGGTTTTGCCTGGAAAAAAACTAGAAAAGCACCAGGACTACAGCCCCTGTATCTATTGAATGGATCGATCAATCGATAGATATAGCATGACTTCTGCAACAGCTGTTTCCTCAGGATGGTGCATTCTTTGTCCACCTTCTGTATTTCCATGAATATACAAAACTCACAGTGTTTGACATGATCGTTATTTACAGAAAAATATATCATTAGCACTTAGAGCCATTTGGCCTTATCTCCTCTTTATTTAGAACTTTCTCACTTGGACAAGTGCCATGTGCCAGATGGCATGACCAAGACCTTTCTATTTCATTCATATGTTTTAAGTAAAGTCTACTGCCTGTAATCCAGATTATGAAATACTTGGCATCTTTAAAACTGTTGACAATAGTGGCAGTGTTAGTTGTATACACAAAGAGTAAACCACATCGATATGTTTATTTTTCTTTTATCAGACTTTCTCCTCGGTCATATTAAAACTTTTTTAAATGGCATTTTCGATGTACCAGAAATGAGCCATGACAGAGATCATTTTAGACTCATCCCTTAGTAAGAACAAATAATTATTCTATGGAATCTTACAGAAGAGGACTGAAAACACATTTAAAATCTTAAAAACTCAATTTACCTAATGTATAGATAACAAACATGAGCTTCTTTTTAAAATGCACTGAAAAGCTGTACTTTTGCTCTGTTAATATTTCAAACTGAGTGAAAACCAGCTGAACTAATTTAGCACATAGTGTGGTTTAGACTGATAGATTGCCTCTGAGAATGACATAGTAGATCATTCCTGAGTATGAACACACCACCTTCACATCAATTCCAATAAGGACAGAAGAATTTGGCTTTTGTCCATTTAAATTTTTACATAGGCGAGAAATGCCATACTGGTCTATCCATCCCAAAACTCTCTCTTTAGCAGTGCCTTACTGTGCAATGATACTTCTCCATAATATTCTGTTGACCTTCAGAAAGTTGTTGATCAGAGACTGCCTGAATCAAAGGTGTTTTTTAATAGTTCTCAATGGGAATAAAAGGAAAAAAATACAGCTGCTTTTTGGTCACATTTTATCATTCCCAGCATCTCATGCCATGGAGTGCCATAGCTTGACTACACAACATCTGAAAGATCACCTTCTTTTCTGAGTTTTGAGGCAAAAGTCTGCCAATTTCATGTAATGTCTCCTAATTCTTGTACCAAAAAACCCCACAACCTCTTCACCCAGATGCTTCTGATTTTAAAGAGATCTATCATATCAGTCACATTTTCCAGTCTTAGTCCATTTTTGGTTTTTTGTACAGAAGGTGTCTCATAAGTGATTATGTCACCTTCTGATTTGAAGATAGAGGCATTCCACACCTTTATGCAATGCTGTTCTCTAATTTTCTGTCTATGTCTTTCCCAATTAATCATGTCAGCTACCTTTTTAACCACTACAGAGTTCTGATTTATTTTCTGCTATACCCCAAGAACACACTCCTAAATGGCAAGCCAACTTAGAGCCCATTAATTTATTTATAAAGTAGAGATTCCTTTTTTGTGCGTTGTTCAAATTTCCTCTACATCAAATTTTATCTACATTTATTATTTCATCAATCTTTTAAGATAATTCTGAAATTCTTCACTGTTAGTTTTTGAATAACTTCACTACCCAGAATGTGACAGTACTGAAAGCAAAATTTGTGGTCTGGCTATTCACTCAGTCTTTCAATTTTTTTTTAGTGAACATGTAAAAATTCTCAGTACAGAATTATTTTGAGACTCCACTAGTGAACTCTTTCCACTGTGGCAATGACCACATATTCTTACTGTGTGTCTCCTATCTGCTACCTGCACAAGGCAGATGCATTAATACTTATTCCTTTGTAAGCAATGCTGATAGCATCTGTGACATCCAGTCATGATGTGCATTATGCCAGGTGCTGTGTCCATCGGAATACACAAAAGGTGGGAAGTATCCTGTTAAATAGTATATACTATTACTATTATTAATAGTAATAAGTTAGTGTTTATTAACAGTAAATTCACATGAGAATAAAAATACCTTAAAGATCATTTTGTGAACCCATAGTAACACTAGCACATTCTGTTAAAGATCATTTTGTCCCCAGAAAACTTAAAAAACACACAGTGGCATGATGAAGATTTTGCAGCATGAACAGCAAATAAGAAGTGTCTGTTCATTCACAGTCTGTAAAGCCTTCAGATAGGTCACCTAATCTTCAACGTATCAGCTTTCTAGAGCCTAGAGTGTAAAATATTTCGGTGGTTTTGGATCATATTCAGCTGCCCATATATGACCACAGAGGGAATTAATGGACACCCTGGCTAACTCGCCAATATCATTAGGTATCTTGAATAAGTGAGAAACTGTGTTAGCGTTCTGTTCCTGCATTTTGTAATGTGACAGTGAAAACTTATGTGCAGTGGTGGTGATAGGGAGAGAGGGAGGAGAATAGAGAACAGAAGGGTTTTTTTCCTGTTTGTTTAGCCTGTCACTTGGGAACAGCAGAGATGAAGAGTGGTAACTGTGGATTTCTTTTTTTGCTGCTTTATTCAGAGATAAATCAGGTATTTTCACATTGAAAATTTACACAGGCAGCATATGTTGTGCTAAATGTTTGAGCATTTTGATCCCTGGATGTATATACTGTCACTCCCAGGTATGAGTGACATTATTTAGCACCTTGTGATTTTAGATAAGATGATACACTACACATGGCAATAAAGGTGGTAGACTAAAATGAAACTAAGACAGTACAATTCACCAAACTTTATGCAGCACTGCATCTGGTGTCATGAAAAGCCAGCAAATGCATTAAGAAAAAGATTTTCCTCTTCAAAGTTTTACAAATGGAAGTGTAATTTCCACTTTGTTTCTTCTTTTCCGTTCCTAAAAATTGTATTGTTCCAACTCTAACATCAAGTATATCATCAGTTCAGTTAACACTCTCTCTTACTCACACTACATTTTAAGCCTATCCAGATTTTTAATGGGCAAGATGTTTATATATAAATTTCAACAGGTTAATTTACACTGGACTGCATGAATATCTTTAAAATTCTGTTTGCGTCTATCCACATACAGGACTTCTCTAAAGAAAATTACTGTCTCATAGTGAAACTCACAGGGATCGATGAGTTTCATTTCATCTTCCCACCAAAATGCTGGAAAAACCATATATTAAACATCCCTCCCCAGTGAAAATTATTTGTGTTAAGAGGAGAGTCACAAATCTTGAAACGAAATAGACTGAATGTTGTGCTTTTAGTGAAAGGTTTTAATGAAACCAAGTTAATTAAACATGGTTTGGGGTTTAGTGCAAATGCTTCATGTGGCTGAATATGCCGAAGATGCTTTACAGTTTAATCCTCTAAAAGTAACATTACTAAAAGACAGCCAAAGTAACAAAATAACCAAATAAGAGTTGTTAGTTTCCTTTTTCCATCTGCTCTAACTTCAAATGTTACTTCCTCTTTAAAGCACTAGGCTTTAATGCATGACGCTCTTCAGTCAATGAATGACTAAAGAAAAATTAATAACTTGATACTATTGCAAAATATATAACTTCAGATACTGTATTTTTATCAGTGGTTATATAATTTGTAATTTTAAAAATCAGTATATTTATATCATGACTGTAATTGACCTGATTAGAGGCACGTGAGAATGTTTCTTCTTTTACCAAATGTACTCCAAATTTTGTTTCCTTTGCTTAGTAGTAACCAAAACTGAGGGTAACAGACCTTTTGTCAATGTCCTGTGTGCTGGGTTTCTGTGGAACATTTTTTTCTTTTTTGGTAGCAGGGGAGGGGGCACAGCAGTGGCCTCCTGTGAGAAGCTTCTTGAAAGCTCCCCCGGCTCCAAGTCGGACCCACCTCTAACCAGGCCGAACTGTGCCTCTGTGAGAATGTATTTAAGAAGGGGAACCGGAGAGAGGGTGGGGACCTTCTGAGGAGGAGTTGTGAGAAGGACAGACACCAAGGTCAGCAGAAGGATGTGGGGAGAGGTGCACCAGAGCAGAGACCCCTGTATCCTGTGGTGAGAAAGTAGGGCTGCCCACCCTGACACAAATGGAGGTCCAAGGTGGAGTAGAGGCCAACCAGAAGCCTGTGGAGGACCCCACACCAAGACAGGCATCTGCACTTAAAGGAGCTGGGACCCTCAGGGGAGAAGTGGCCCTCACTGTTGCGGTTCAGTGCTGGGAGGACTGCAACATGCAGGGGTGACCCACGCTAGAGCAGCATGGGAACAACAATGGCCTGTGGGGAGGACTCATGCAAGAGAATGTTTGTGGAAGACTGTTCCAGTGAGAGGGGAGCCACACGGGCAGGGGAGGGTGTGCGGTGTTCACCTCACTTCCCGAGAAGGAAGGAGCAGCGAGCTGACTGTAACCCCCATCCCCTGCCCCTGTGCTGCTGGGGGCAGAAGCAGAGACATCAGGAGCAAAGCTGAGCCCGGGAAGAAGGGAGGGGTGGGGGAGGTGGTTTTGGATGTGGTTGGTGGTTCTCACTGTCCCCACCTTGTCTGTTAAGTGTTGTCTGGTTAGCATTTGAATTAACGTGATGTTTTCTTTTTTCTTCCCCAGTCCTTAGATGGATTCTTTGAGGATTCCTGCTCCATATTCTCCCCACTCCATCTCTGCAACGAGGGAAGGAATGAGCGGCTGGCTGGTGCTCAATTTTCCTCTGGGCCTAAACACAATACTGAAGAAAAAATGTCAAAGTGCTTTCTCAGATGAAGGTGGAAAGTTGCCATGACTACTGAAAACACTCTATGTAGCTTGTAAGAAAGTAGAAAGTACCCTCAAGGAAGAAGACTCTGTAAATATATTTCCTTTATGAAAATGTGGAGTAGTGAAGCTAAATGTCATGAATGCACAAGTATCTGTAGTTAATTTCTTAATTTTACATTATACTCTTGAATAAAACTAACACAGATCTACTATTTTTCATGTCACCTTCCAGATGTTACTTGAATTTATTCCTGATACAGAGATGTTGCCTACAGTGATGATGATGAACATTCATTTGCGACCTTATTTTAGTAGTCTGAGGCAGACTACAGACATTGTTCACAACTTTTTTTTAAATCTCTACATGAAAGAATGTCAAGATAAATCAGAATTTCTATTCATTTCATAGATTATACAAACCCAGTTTCAATATATACAAAAATATTTTCCACAAGCTTCCTTCCAGTAAACACTGAAAACTGCTTATGGAGCTCTAAAATATACAAGAGAGAGAACTCTTGAGGAGAAACTCTTAAAAAAATGTGAACGGTATCTGTAGGGCATATGTACATGGGAGATGGGTCTAATTTGACAGGATAACCATAACCTAATATCCATGTGATCCAGAAAAGCAAGAAGAAGGCAACAGCAAAAAGCTGCTTCAATTATGAAGTCAGTATAACATAATCTGAGAGCTTTCTCCCTGCCCTATACTTCCATCAGGACTCCCAAAGTTTCTGATAAATTTAATTTCCTTTCACGTTTAACTACTTAATACAATTTAAAGCAGTTCAAATATATCACTAAGAAATAAAATTAGAAAAAGAAGAATTTCACTTACAGAAAGTAGAGGAATAGTAGAGTAGAGCAGCAGTTACCAGACTGTTTTCTTCCTGCATGAGTACCTCATCACAAATATCCCAGGCTGGTGGTTGTTTAGAGAGTTCCAATTGCTGTGATCCATGTCCTGACTAATTCAACCATCTACTACTGTTTTATGTGAACACATGGATACCTAGTAATGTATTGAGCAAATTATACCAAAACTGGGACTTCAGAGAAGTTAAACCTAAGACCTTTGAGATGATCTCTGCACATCTGACCTCTTGCCACACAGCTTAGACTGGTGCAGCCCAGGAGCAGGGCTCATCAGAGCATTCCATCCCTTTCATTACAGGTCAGAGGTTGGAGTTATACTTCTGCCACTTTATCTGTTCCAATTTGAGATGATAATTCAGAGAAGCTGGTTGTGAATAGAATGACACTGAAACTACAATGACTGAGGACAAGTGCTGGAAGAAAGAGAAAGTGGGCAGTCCCAAGCAGAAGCACACACATCAATGAAAGCAACGACTCCTTTTCCCCTATCACTTGCCAAAAGGAACAAGGCATGGGGTTTCCATATGATCCTTCCCAGAATTTGTGGAAGTTTATGAAAGGCAGAGCAGTGACAACCAAAACAACTTTCTCTTTATATCATGAAAACATTTTGCTACATTCCTTCAAGCTGTATTTTTAGGACTTTCTCTTACATGAGATGAACCATCAATTCTTTGAGGGGTCTCCATGTATTCCTATTTTTAGTGCATGGCAAATGGTGAACAGGGGGTCAAGAATAATGAACTGCCTATGTCAAATCATGCAGTTCACACTGCAAACTGTGATGCCAAATGTCACAGCTTTTTTGTGGTAGTTGAGATCCAGGAAACGATTCACAGGTTCCTGATAGCTGAACACATCTAGCACAGGCTGTGAAAGCAGCATGCGTTTTAGTTATGTAGGCTGTAGGCACTTTTGGAAAAGAAACATTGCTGTGCTCATAAACATGTTTGTTTGCAGAACATGATCCAATTTTAAAGGCTTTTGATCCTATTGCTTGACATTTAAATTTTTCCCCATGAGACAAGTAGTTGAGATGATTTTCCATATATCTTAGCTCTATTCAAAAGAAAGGCTAATATTCATAATCTAAGAAAACATTAGACCAAGGTCCCAGCTGAGATCTAACCAGAGGACAGACATACATTAACCCCTTCACAAAACCTTCTAATAGATATAACTAAACCCAGCCTTTTGCATGACTAACCTTTGATAAGCCATGAGATACATGACAAGCACCTTTACCAACAATACACTGTCTATGATTTCAAATAAAGTAAATAATCTGGAACAGAGTGATAAGGGCCTGAAGCTCAGTTTATGTTGTTAGTTACCCACAAGAAGAACCTTTTTCACACAGTCACAGCTCAGGCACTCTGATCCTTTCCTGGAGTTTTATACAGTATCTTTTACTTTTTCAAAGGAGGACAATTTTAACACATTGAAATGGTCTAACCTCAAGAACACAAAGATGATTTGTCAAGAAACATGAACATAAAAACAACTAAACAATGTAAAGGAAGAATTAAATTAATAAAATCCAAATTAAGCAGATATCACACTTAGGAATAATTCCTTTTATTAATCAAATAGGCTTTAAGTTTCTTGGGCCATCCTTTAACATATTTGGATGTAAGTCAGGAGGCAAACGCTTTGCATCTGCTTTTGTAGCCCCAGATTCTGAGAGGCGTAGAAGACAGAAGAAAACCAAACACTTCAGGACCACTGTTGTGAACAGGTTCTATCATCTGAGGCCACCTCACTGGCATAACCCTATCCCAAGAAACTGCAGAGCCCATTCAGTAAATTGCAATGATTAGTTTAGTATTTCAGAGCCCTGCACCTCCAAATTCTGAATAACAGAAAACACTGGCAACAGTTTTATGAACTCGTGGTGTCTGGTCTTTTCCTGGTTTGGATGTCAGTATGATCCATCTTCAAGAAAACCGACTGCAAAAGGAAAAAAAAAAAAAAAAAAAAAAAAAAAAAAAGAGCTACTGTTCTCAACACAACACACAGAAAGGGAAGAGACTTAAGCTGCCAAACAAATTAAGAACAGAGTAAAATACAAGCTTGAAAAACATACCAGAATTTGAGCACTTGAATCTAATTGTTGCATGACCCTGACACTTTTATTTTTAATTTGTTGGATGTTACACTGGAGTTCTCCCTTGTTTTGTTAAAAAGTTCAGTTCTAATTCATCTTCTCTGCACTATTTAATACTGTGAGATTAAACCTTCTCATCATCGCTAATATCACATCTTTTATTTAATCACCTTTAATCTTCAGGGCCAGAAGGAGTTCCTCTGTTTTTGTTTACTAGGACTACAGACTATTTTTGTCCCACACTGATTTCACAAGAAATCAATAGTTTAATGCATTTGATAAGCAATGCATCACCTAATTAGCTGTCTTCTAAAAATGAAATTGTTACATATAACTTCTTCAGAAAGAATAAATGATAGCCAATTAACTTTATCAGGGCATTTTTTTTTTTTAATTTCCATCACAAATCACTGCTCTTTGTTCCACATGTATTTCCCATCACATAGCTACTGCTCATCTTCTGGAGACATGAATGTCAGGCCATGTAAGCATGATTCTTCACTGCATGCCTAATTAAACAGCCTAAGCAGGCAGGTCTAGGGATTTCGGTGGACCTATACTTACACTTACTTGAGGTTATTACAGGAGAATGATGGATTTTAGAGCAGTTCTGCAGTAATTTATAAAAACTGTTATTTGTCTGGGTATTGAGAATTGTACGAACTGTGGAAGTGTGTGGGTTAATGCAAAAGAAAGCTATCTGGGGAAAAGACAGGAAATAATAAAATGACAAAAGCCTCTTCTCACCAAACATTTGAGAGTTGTTAAGGAACAATACCGGAATTATTAGCTTTGATGAATTTGCCTTCTGTCCAGTCAACCTTTAAAATAACTTTTGCATAGAACATGAAAACCGATGAACACAAGCAAACAAACAAAACTACCAGTAGGATGAAATGGGATAGATCTCTGAAAATAGAGGCAGTTCCTTTCACCCTGAGGGATGGTCACATCTCTGTGGTGCTATGAGTTCAGGTAAACAGAGCAGCATGACATTAATAGAGATACATTCATATATACTTTGATTAGTTTGTTGAAATTTTAGAGTATTCCTTTCTCTCCAGAATCATTAGTTTTCCTGAAAAAAACAAATCATGTCATTTTATGACCTACTAGTCTTACACTCAAAAGAGAAAGTTGCAGGAATGCAAATTCTATCAGATCTGCTGCAGAGTACTACAGCCAAACAAGGAACTGGAGAGTTGCATTCTCCAACTCTCCTCTGCAGTAAAAATTAAACTATGAAAGTGGATACCTAGAGGTATAGACTAAAAGACAACTGCACTGTTCAACTGACATTCTGAGGTTGATCTAATAAGATCCTTAATGTGAAAGTTTCAACTGTTCATTTACAGATGATTTATAGAAGAAGGAACATCTCTTTAAGTTTAACAGTAATTTACTGTTTATCTTAGTAATCTATAAAATATACATGCTAGAAAATATATACTCCTAAAACATGGAGAGGAGAATAATCAAGGTTCAACAACAGCAGCATTCCGAATTAAAGCATAAGCATAGAACAGGCTATTTAGTTCCTCCTGTGGCACTCTTGTCTATCCAAAAATATCAACCTAATCTATATTTTAATTTCGCCTCTGGGAAGTGTCATCCTTACATTTGGCCTTTTGTTGGCATCTGCATTCCTGTTTGCCAGATCACTGTATGTACTCCGGAGGGACAAGGGGACAGAGAAACTGCCTATATTTTCAGCTAAGGAAAACAAAACAATTGGATATAGGAAATCTAAATTTATTGTGATTACCTCTCAACAAAAGACTGTTTTATTCATGGAAAGCATCGTTCCTATGTGCAAAATCTTTAGTTCTCTTCTTACTGTAATTTCTCAGGCTGTATCTGCCTTAATGTTAAAGGACTTCTGTAGCATGTGATGGTACAGCACAGAAATTATGTCAGAGGTAGTCAGAACTATCTAGAATTTACTAGGGAAATAGTCCCTACTGTAGGTGTAATTCAGCCATTAAATAGCATAATTAGCCATTTTATGATTCACCAGTGTTGGTCCATTTGTTTTTGAAGCACAGTAAAAATACACACAAGGAGAAATCACCCTGTTAAATTTCTAAGCAATACCTATGTTTTCCAGTACAGTTTTCCACAAGATTTATCACTATAGTGAAGTTAGTAAAAACATTGCTAATTCCAAAGTGGTCAGTAGTTAAATCTTTTAGGGATCTTTCCTAAGTGGAGCTGTAGCACATTTTTCTCAGTAAGAGGAAAAAATCAGCTTGGATTGAAAAGTATTTCTATGTAAAGGCAGAGAGAGAAGGACATGGAATAAAATGAAAAAAAAAAAAAACAAAACAACTCAACCTGTTGAAGGAAACAATAGGGGGTGGGGGGAAATCCAAGAGAGACAAGAGAAGTTAATTTAGGAAGTTTGGTGATAAGACTGTGTTTGCAGTGGCTTACTATACTTCTTCATATACCTTTTTTTTTTTTTTTTTTCTGTCTCACAGGCTGATTCTCCTGCAGTCTTCTGTGACTTATGAAAAATGTGCAAACTTCCAATTCTGGGCCATCATTAGCATCAGTCCTTCCAACCTATACACCAAAGTGTAATTTAAAAATTCAGTGAGATGGTGTGTGTACGGAGTATGCTTAAGTGAAAGTGAAGTTTTTTTGCCTCCATCCAAAAAGAAAATAATTGTTCAGTAAAATATTTTACATTTTTAAATTAATTTGTATTGACATGTGACAACTTCATCCAAATTGCTGTCTTTGTAAGTACAAACATCCTGTTCCTTTAAAAAGAAAAAGATGCTGACAATTCAGTGTGGATCTAAATTTTAGTGCTAGCAGTAATATGTTATAAGTATGTACCCAATCAATGCCTGGGAACTTTATGTTTTCATTTAGCTTCCTTAGAGATGAGAACACATGATAAACCTATCAGAGCTACCATCCCTCAAGCTCGCCTGGCAGCCTGGGTGATAGAGCCTGCTTTACATTCAGACAGGAGACAAATTAGAGTGCACTGTGCTCGGGCTTCATGTTCTCTTCTTGCAGTAGAAACCATTCATCTCTTCACCATGATTGAGAGATACTGGGCAGTGTTCCAGGAAAGAGGGGAGGAGATGGAGTCAAAAATCAGGGGGAGGGAAGAAAAGTGCAAGGCAGAATAGTAGGAAGAATTCTGCTAAAGGAATTCAGGGCCTCATAACCAATTCCAAGTAAAAAATCATGATAATGTGTAGAGACAGAATACAAAGTAAATGCACATTCTCAAAAATGTATTTCAGTTATTTAAGAAATAAATGTGTTTCTAGAATCAGATTAACCCAGAGAATGAAGGGGAAGAAATTATGAGATGCACACATTATCCAGCATACATTGTCCAGACTTAGATTTAAGTGGGAATGAGATGTTTGAATTGCTTGAAAAAAGAGTCCTTCCACTGACAAATTAGTAAGTTCATCGCACCATAATCAGCTGTCTACAATATGACCTGAATAATAATGAATTAAAGTAAAAAAATAAAAATACAAAAGAATTTAAATTTGATTACATTTGTACTCTTAAAAGCTGCAAGACATTTTTTGTTAGTTTTAAGTCAGAAAGCATCGAGGAGCACTAATTCTTATAAAAGAACTGCCTCAATGACAGACACACAAAATGTGTTAGTTCTGGGACACTGTTACTATTTTAGTGCCCCTTAACTGGCTTTTGCTTCTATACCTCCTGTAGAAAGGCAGTAGAGACAGCAGCATGGTCATGAATTCAGAAAGCAAAGTCCTGAAGGTACCCTGGATATTAGTTGTGATTTCACTGGAAATTATGAATAACTGTCTACTTACAGCTTTAGATTATCTTGTCTACACCCAGAAATGACTTGGCTACACTCTTCTTTCTCCATCTGTAATTCACATGCGCACAGAACAATGGTGCTAGCATCTGCGGAGTTCAACATCCTTTATATACCACAAGTTTTATTGTGCCAGTTTTCCTTCAGCTTCCAAGACAGATTGAAATACAGACTGCTTAAGTATCAGAATAATTTTTATCCTTCACCTTTGAACTCCCACAAAAGGTAAATTATTTTTATTTTAAAATGTATGCAAATACAGAGTATGGAATAAAAGAATAAATACAATCTGGCCCTCTAATCACTCTCTTATAAAATATACTGTCTTGGCATTAGCGTGAAGTTAGAGGCCAGTAAGTGGTGTGCATCCCTTCAATCACATTGTTCCTGAAAACACAGAATTTGCTCATATTGATGAGTGGACATGGTAAAATATACATTGAAAATAATAATTGATTTCTACAGCATTTATCCCCGTTTGTAATCTATACAGTGTTCTGATCACAGAGCTAAGCACTTTTCAGTAATGCTTTAAGCAGATTAATTAATGTAATTTCTATTATACTGCAAGACTGAACATTTTAAGATTGTGAGCTTTCATATAATTCAAAGTAATATTTTAAGAATGACGTTTCTTTTCTTCCCCTAAATATTACTTCATCATCTATCTCTGGCACTTATATTTTGGCAATGATTCTGTAAAATTTGGCAGCATCAGTACATCACAAAGCCTAGCTGTGAAAAAATGGTGCATCCCTTCACTACCTCTAAGGTTAAATCTGTTTCATTATGGATATACACAATACAGCATATTTGAAGTCTTTCATGCCAATTACTACCACCTATCAATTTGCAAATAAGATTTTGAGATATGCAAATATATAACTCCATGACACAAAAACTCTTAGAAGAAATACAAGGTTTGTTTTTCTTGAAGTATCCCTGTCTTTATAAGTTGTGAAATAACGAGCCTGAAATAATGAAGTATATTCTTTTTTCTTCTTTTCTATACAACTGCTATTTAGGAGACAGAAGAAAATCTCATAAAATTATAAAATACCTATTATTTTATTCTTCTTGAGTCAAAAAATTAACCTTCCCTCAGCTTAAAAAATATCTTGTCCTTGTCTATTAGTAAAACAAGAATTCATTATATTTTATGTTTACCTAAAATTATTTATTTCTTGAACAGTATCATTTTTATATTATTAGATATTTTATTAATACTAATCTCTTTCTACAATCTCTGTAAATTAACTGCTTGTCAAAAATATATTAAGTAGGAAGATTCAGTCATATTACTCTTTCAAGAGTATTCATTTCAGTGCATCTTAAAAGCATATTCCTGGATGTACTATCTTTATCCCTTGTGCATAATATGATTAATTTGTAATAATACTAGTATCAGTAACAATAACTGAAAATTTTATTTGCATTGTGTCACTCTTATAAATCTAAACTGACTCACAAATACCTCATAAACAAGTCTTTCAATAATTCTCTCAAATTCTAATATATTAAAATGGAACCCTAAGTAATTTATCAAAAGATACATATGCAGCAAATGTTTTCAATGGGAAAAAAAAGTCAGCAAATTGTTCATAAAAGAGATAATAAAATTCTTGGATTTATTTATTATAGGAAATGATTTCTGAATTTCATCAGTGGGTAAATAAGTAATTTGTTTTCAATTTACAAAGTGAAATTATACTTTCAATTAAAACTTCATTCTGCTTTGGTTTTGTCCGTAAGTCACATAGTACTGTCCCCGTTATCTGATTGAGTCATTTATATAACTAACTAACCTATCACAAACTGGAAATCACAAGACGGTATTTTTATACCACATATATATGTGTATACAATTTGCAATTCATTATTTCTGGAAAGAATATAAGCTTTCCAAAATGGGGACAAACAATTCTAAATGTCTTTACACATCTAGCAAACACAACTTATATTTCAAACAGCATATTTGTTCATAAAACTCTTCCTTTTTTCATGCAGTATTGCTTTTACAACAGCTCAGATGTTGAAACTGGCGAACATAAAACACTTTCAGTAAATATGCAGTCATTGGGGCTTAAAATAACCATTTTATAATTATTTCAAGTAATAAAAAAGTAGAACTTGAATATTCAAGGAAAATTAATACACAAGTATTGCAAATAGAGCCAAATTAAAAGTTGTCCACAGCCATTTTTTAATTAGTCATCATCAAATTAGTACTTTTAATCTAATTTTTAGGTAACTGAGCTGAACAGCAGATATTAAACGTCTTGCTAAGAGTCACATACAGACATGCTAGAATGTATTGAACCCTCTCCAAATTGCTAGCTTTATTTCCCTCAGGGTAGACTTTTAGGAGAATAAAAGGGAAAATCACTTTTACATTGCAATTGTTAATTTAGGCTAGAAAACAAATTATTGAAAAGATCAAATCCATACTTAACAACTAAGATAAATATGAAAATTAGTTACCAGAGATAATAGATACAAAATTACTCCACTATGTTAGAGAAGATTTTTAGGAAATTTTCATTTCAGTGATGAAATACAATAATTTAAAAATTATAAATAGTGCTTTTCTATAACGTAACACATTATACAATATCAGGGTTCATTAAAGTAAACAAAAGCTTTGCCTGAAGCACAAAATTAAAGTCCATGCAGATTAAAGTATTCACCTCATCTTTTTAAGTAGTGAGCTTGACAATATGAGGCAGAAAAAGGGAATGAGATACACTCATGTATTTTTTAAAAAAAGTTTTATACATGTTTGTATTAGTGATTTTTTTGTTTAATAGATATTTTTATTGTAAACCCTACACATATAGTAATCTACTTTCTAATTAATTATACATGCACTTTGTAGAATTATTATTATCTTAATTTCTCTTTTACTTTCATTACAAGCAAAGTATTTTTGAAACATTCTTGGACTTATGATACAGGCAAAACATTACTATTTATTTCACTAAGCAAAGACATCTTACATATAGTTTGCAAGCTTGTAAGATGTTCAAAGTTAATGAAACTACAGAACAATAGCATTAAAAAGGTGAGTCACAGTCATTGTGATCTGTAGAGCAGTAAACTCTAAGGCTGCATCTGAAACTGCTAATAATCAGATTCTTCTTGCCCTTGCACTTTCTGAAAGTAGCAAAGCAGAAAATGGAGTGAGCTGTGAAAATGAAACTAGTTTCAGAGCAGTTTCAAGAAAAATGATGGTTAAGGAAAAATGTTCTTCATGCAACATTCCAAACTTTAAAAATATGTTGGATAGAAACAAATTTCCTTAAGATTACCCTGAATTTTAGTATCACAATGTTGAAAAGACTAACTTTTTTTTCAACACAGTAAAATCTGAGTTATCACTGAGAGCCAAGAGGAGCCCTTGCACATTTGTTCTTGATTAAGGAAACAAATGTAAAGGGTAAACTATAAAGATTAGGATAGTTGCCTAGCTGTAATGATGTACTAAATAGATTTACTAGTCAAAGTCTTTCTTAAATATATCTGTGTAAAGAATACAGTGGAGTCAAGAGTAGCTGCAAGTACATTTCTAATAGCAATATTATAATGTACACAACACATTCAAAAGATATTAAAAATTTGTGAAATTTCTCCAACACAATTAACAAAATTTTACTGCAAAATTGCCATGGAGATCTTTGGTTGCAGTACTTTTCTACTCTCCTAATCAAATGTGATTTTTGAAAATCTGTCTTTATCAATTTTACATTATGAGGTAATTTCAGATGTCAGAATATTAATTATACAAAGTATGCATGCAAACCAAGTCAATTTTTTGCAGACAGGTGTCAGTTACAGTGCCTGAACATAATGCTGAAAGGCTTCAATGGAAAGCTAAAATGACCTTGCATAGGGCATAATCTAGTTCTAGTGTAAGTACTTGCCTATTACAGGTCCAAGCATGGAACGGAAACAGCAACAGAAAGCTTCAAATTTCACATGCTTGTATGACATTCAGGACTTGTTTCTACAGGTAGATTGCACCACCTATGGAGTCTGCACCTTTGTTTGAACATCAAAATGTTGAAGCACTAGGAGAAAGTGTTTAAGCTTCTTTATAAAATTAAACTGGTTCCATTCAACACATTTTTAATGTGCGCACATGTGTGCACACATGGTTGTATCATTTTGTAGATATGTCCCAGAGGTTTACGACACAGTTCAAAAGCAGAAACATGAACGACTATTTTTATGCAGTAAAATATAGCCATCAACCCAAATGAGAATTCCACTTTAGAACATAATAGGTGGATGTGATGCCGTGATATTTTTATATTTCTGGGCACTACCATGAGATATAATTAAAATCTTGTTGCTAATATTTTTAGGATTCCTGAAAAGATCACTCACTGCATTATAAAGTCCTGCCCTATTTGACTTTTGTTGTGATCATAAATATAATAAAATCTATTTTAAAATTAAATAGGAATATATAGCTTACAAAAAGACCTCCACCATTCTCAAAAAAGATTTAAGTTCCATTAGTTATTCCAATTGTATAATTCTTCAGTGACCTTTCTTCAACATGTGTCAAGATTTGCAGCATTCCATCTCTTTTCTTTCTCAGGCTTTTTCATCATATATCTACAGAATAACTGTGAGTCACTAACAGCACGAGCACTGTTCACTCACACCATGATCTTTAAGACATTCAAATAATAAAAGATGGTAAACTTTCCCTCCCATTCATGTCTTCTCCTTTATCTAAGTTCTTAATAATAAGCAATATTGAAAATGCAATCAAGCCAAATGCAACAAGGAAAAGTTCTTATCAAGTCTATAGAGAACACGAATTGCAAAGACAACGATAAGTATAAATGAGTTTGGAAAAAATCAAGAGAGCCAGACTTTGGGCAACCTGTTCCTATAAATTAAAATCATAGGAACACAGGATCTGAATTTATCTTTTCAAAATTCCATTCAGTTTGGTTTTGATGCCAGTGGAACCACATAGGTTTAATTAATTAAAAAAAATATTTATTCTAAGGCTCCAAAGAAAGCTTCCAACTTATAGAATCAAATATAAGAATCGGTTTATCAGTTATCAAAAAATTAACATCAGTCTGTTGGTATAAAAAGACGATTTAAAAAATGACAAGCATGAACAGAAAGTGTTTTGAGACATCTGGTCAGTAAGAACGATGAAAATTAAGTAAGAGCAATAGGCAGATGAAGCATTTTCAAGCATCATTAAAGCTTCTTTCCTTTTGAGGGCTCATCTTCCTCAAAGAAGATTCACAAATAAATATCCTTAGTATCATCTAAAGAATACTTTTGTCATTATAGATTAAAGCAAGATTTTTCCCACACAAAAACACAAACATCATGCTATTCTACACCACTATCTGTCTTGTTCTTATTGTTAAATAAAAGTTTGTTTACTGAAGGATTTTCAGTCTTTGTGTATTAATAGTCACAGTGTCTAATCTCACTTGGATTTGCGGGACAAGATCAAGTGGTAAGCATGCAGCTCTCAGTCTGGAAGCAAAAAGTCTGTAAAATCACATCTTAGAATCATTCAAGTTGTGCGTACACTTGGTATAATGGGTAATGAACTCAAAGAGGCTAAGAGTATGTTTCATTATTGCTATGGCACCTGTCCTAGTTTCACTTTCCTCCTGTTTCGCTTTTGTTTAGTTTACAATATAACCTTGATAGTAACCATCATGCTTCATAAGTGACCTATTTCTTCTCTTCATTCATAAACACAGGATTTTTAAACAGTTCTACAGTTAATATTTATGCCAGTTGTCCAAACTCAGATTAAAAAAAAAAAAAAAAAAGGGGATTGTGGCCATCCAGTGAATAAACTGAATGACAATATCTTTGACAGGACTGAATAACCTGAAACAGTCTAACAGTTTGCTGGTTAAAGAGATCACCAATATTACTCAGTACTGCATTATCAAAACCTTATCCACCCCAAATTAAACTTAAAGTAAATATACTTCAACACTGACAAGGTAATTTAATGCCCTTAAACTAGGCAATAAGCCAGTTGTCAGCAGTTCACACTGGACATTTGTGCATCTCCAACTTGTTACTTCCCACTTCAAAATATTACACAAGTAAGTTCAGTGCTTTGCTGAAAAGATAAAAACAAGGCTTTAAATATTCTGTTTCAGCTTCACAGTTCAGTTTTGCCAATTTATACAGATAAATCAGCTCTAAGCCACTGACTGTGAGATTCAATAAGGTTCTTTCTTTAGAAAGATATAGGCCCTTAAAGTCTACTTCATGATTTACAAAAGCATCACTAATAAGTGTTCCTGTTAGAGCCTTTGACTGCGACTTTTATATGATGGGATTTGTTGTCTTCAGTGAAAGGTGATAATAACAACCGGGGACTGTAGGCATGCAAGGATTTAATTGACAGCCTGCCCTAAACACAAAGGGCTGCATGCAGTTTACTTATATAGTAGAAGCAGCAGACAGTAATTATAAATTTAATTGGAGCTCCAGTCAGGTTTCATACATGAGCCAGTATTTACAATCAGAACTGAGAACCACTCTCAGTTCAGACGATACGAGTCAGGCAGACCTCTTATCTGAGTAATTATGTTTTTGCTCCATCTCCCACTTTCACAGACACCATATTTTGGTGAATTCTGGAACATATTCTGATATTTTTTCTCCTGTTATGCATTTATGACTCATTAAACTAGATTTCCAAAGTTATTCATGTTTACAGTTATACAGATGTTCTGAAACATGCGAGTCAGTTATCTGACTACCACCACAATCAATGTCAGGTAGGCATCTTCTTGCTTAGTGTTGTTTACATTAATAGGTGCTCATCTACATATGTAAAACATTGAAATACAATTGAAAATTTGTCTCACTTTTAGGGGATGTGGGAGGAAAAGGGTAGGTTGATGTAGGCTTGTTGGATTTAAGTGAGGGATAAATTTAGTAAGAGTGTGTTCTAGCCCGTACTCAGAGACTAGAGATGGCTGGACTTATCCCTTAACAGGTAGGCCAATTACTGTCATGACTGTAGTCCTGACACCAGATACAGAAACAGCCTGTCTGCTGTAGGTTGGGTTGCATTCAAAAAGAGCAGTCAGGTTCATGAATAGTAAGCTTTATTCTTATGCAACACCTGCAGATTCTTTGAGATTGCCAGCAATAAATGCACTGAACTGCAGAAGAGCTATATAGGTCTACAGACAAAACCAATAGCAATCACAGGCTCAGTTTCCCAGGTAGGCTCTTGGCGTAGCCAAGGTCACAAATCCTACCAGAAGGCATCCTTTCTGAGTAGGGGTGAGGAGAACAAACCATTGATCTGTCCCTGCAATTTGGTATCAAATTCTCATCCCTCTAAGTTAGGCATGAACTCAGGTTGATATACAGCCACCATACTGCCAAGCATGTCAAGTGTGTGTGTGTGGGGGGACTGTGGTCAAGCCACCATTCCTTGAGCAACATCACAAAACATTTCTAGGTATAACTTCTGAGCAGTTGTGCAAAATTTTTATTGAGAAAAGCAAAACGGACTGCATGGCTTTCACCTCACTTGGTGTTTCTCCCCAGTGCATGACAGTACAAATTACTGGATCTTCACCCTATCTTGTGTCTCTGCTCTGGGCACCAGGTGTTCAGCAACATTGGGCTTTGCAATTTTCCACTGCTTTGTGCCTCCAACACTTCCAACAAGGTTCTATTATTTTAAAGAGGAAAATCACAGATACTTTAACAACTATGGAAAAGCCGCTGAAAAACACCCAATCCCCAAAACGAGAAAATCCTCTGGTAACAGTATAGCCTATTGATGGCACCAAGAATTTACCTTCTTTTCTTTTTTATTTTCTTCTGTAGGTGTGTTGAATTGTGGTTGTGAACAGTAAGAACATTCATACATCTAGAAGCAGAGCCAGGATATCATTGAAGAACAGGTGGAAGTGCTATTCAAATATTAATTAGCATACTCCACTACTTAGTAGTGTGATTATTTTCACAGACTGGGAAAGCACATGTGCGTATTTTTCACAACACAATTCAACACATTCACATAGACGTATTTGTGATTCCTAATGTTATCAATAGACTACATGATTTTCAGTGTTCTAAAACCATACAACTCCAGTTATTACTGCCTAGTAATTAGTACTGGTTAACATTCCTCCCAACATCTGCTGCTTGTTGAAATATCTGCCTTTCCCCTCATGTAGGCATTTTTTCAGCTACTGGTACCAAAGAGCTTGTAGATAGACCTACTACAGCACCAGCAAGAGGGACATATATAACATAGGTAGAATTGTCACTTTTGAGTGTGTTTTCAATAGCTCTCTTCTGGGTCTTCACCATGCAGTTCCTTCTACAAAAGTTTTTCTTCAGAAGTGTTACTGATTTTTACAAGCCCTTCTTCTTTCCCTTTGGAGTGAAGAACCATAGCATGTTAGGAATTTCCTCTGTTTTCAATTGACTTTTCTGTAATATTCAGAGTTTTTATACAATTTGCTTCTGACTGAGACTGGGGCAACCATATGACTGCTGTACTTAGTGAAAAAGGAAACATTACATACACACAGAATTACAGACAACAGAGCTCCATTAGGTCTGTTGATGCCTTCCCATGTCCATGCAGATTTACTCTCTATGGTACATGTTCTTCGTCATTTTTTGCTATTTCTTGGTTTTAAATGCCAATATGAGAAAAGAAAATGTATTGAAAAATGTGTTATTCTCTTATCTGATGCACACAGAAATTTGCTCTAGTTCTTGCAAGAAAACAAAGCAAAAGAGATTAATTTCCTTCACTTTATTTATCTGAGAAACTTCTAGATATATACTCTGTGGCTAACATCTTCAGGTTAGCAAGAGATTCATGTTGTGTAACAAGCACAGCATATCTCAAATGTTCATTCATTCATTTTTCAGTGAGCAGATATTTCTCATCTCTAATAGGCCTTTGCTAAAAAGCTAAAGTCATTCCAGAAAGTCTCATGCTCCCATATACACATTCCTAAACTCACATTATCATATATTTGAACTTTTATTTGCTTGCACAAAGTATCAGTTTTCTGTCTGCACCTGTTTTTCTTTGGCAGATCAATCTATCTCCTGTATTTCTGCTTGTACTGTTGTATAGAATGTGTTGGTGGATTGACATATTATAACATCACTAACAATACTACAGACTTTACTAAAACTAACTACAGAATGTCACCATTATTTTACCTGGTCTCATTTGTCTAACATTCAAATTATCTGAATGAAATAAATAAAACTTTAAACATGATGAAAAAAGCATATAAAGAGTTAATGGGCAATGTTGATCAACTCCAATTCTGGCAGTTGTATAAAAGGAGTGTGAATTCAGATGATGTTCATAGCTGAAAAGAGCAGATAAAGAACCCGAATCATGTATTAAATAGCAGCGAGAGGCTTAGGTGCCTATAATTGCCTGTCTTTTGTTTTGTTTTTGCTTTTAATTACTATACCACCACTTCCTTGCTTTGCTCAGGTTTATACATTCTGTACATCTGCATTCTTCACTCATCTACTGGTTTATAAACACTCTGGATTTAAAAATTCATGCAATGTACAAGGGCTGTTAAAAATTACAAGCTATTCTAATTCTCTTATTTCAATTTCTTGTGTTTATCATTATTTTGTAGGACTGACCTTGGAGGATTCCTAAAGATACTCAATATCACATTATACTCTGAGTTATTTTGAACTTGCTTTGTGTTCTCATGGATTTATATTTGAGCTTATAGTAGGGCTATGATCATGAGGAGAAAGATTTCAAATCACACCCTTTCCACAATAGATGTAAACTTGACCATCTAGTCTTGTGTTCGTACACAGAAAAGAAAGAAGTGGCCACCAATACTGAAGCCCTGACACATTAAAAATCTGATCAACCTGCAGAAATGTAAATACAACCAAACATCATCGTTACTGAGATGTGAGAAGATGTAGGCTTGAGAAAATAATGTCAGCAGTGACTTTAATTTCCTTTATTAGGTAACAGACAACCTGAGCTGCCATTGGTTGAGTCTTGTTCATTTGTCGTGTAACATCAATAACTCAACTTCAGTTTTGCGGAACACATTTGAATTTTAGTAACAAAAAAATCCCCTGACTCTTTTCTATCTGATAATACTTGAACTTACGATAGCCTGAGTACTTTTGAGATCCCAGTGACACTACCTAGGAAGTCTGAGCCTGACTATAACAGCTGTTAATGACCATGTTTGCACAATGATAACAATGGATAACTTGATAAAAAAATGTAAGCACACCGTTCAAAGGCTTTGGTTGTAGACTACAGGTTTTAAGAAGGGAAGATTCCCACATGGAAGAGCAGAGAACATATAAATATAAGGAAGGCATTTTTTCTCTTTCGCTTGACTTCCTTCCTCCCACCTCCTTCTGCCACTTCTAATTCTATGGGATTTTAGCCCAACACAACTTTCAGAAACAAATTAATTCTATTACAGGAGCAAGATGTGATACAGAGTGCGTTTGTATAGTTGTAGAGAAAAGAAGGATTTTCTATATGCCATAGATGGGTGTCCCACAGGAAACTTACTGCATAGGCCATTCATCTTTGCTTGTCAGAAAAAGCAGCACACAGTGGATTGACAGATGCTCACTGCATACCTTTGTTCTCAGTGAAGATTTATCACTCATACTAAAAACTCCCCCATCCTTAAACCGGTGAAAATGAAAGGGAAAATAAACACAATTAAAAAGAAATGCTGTAAAATAGAAACGAGTCAAAATTACATCTCTAATCAAATATTTCCTCCTGGACACTAGGCAGCTATTAGGTGTTTTGGTGCAAGCTTAAGATGCCTCACAAAAGCCCTTTATCTCCAAAAGTGCAAATAAGGTTAATGGACTCATTTTCACTCTGTAATTCTCTGTTCTTCTTTTCTGTTTTATGCAGATAATTGGAAACAACAAAGAAACATCATTCTCTAGAGCTTAGTAGGGAAAGGAAGTTCACTTCTTTCCAAAAATCCAAATTCAAGACAAGGAAGAGAAGGAATATAAAACCAGTGGGAAGAGAAGAATAGTTATACAGAAGGGCAATAGGCAATTAGCACCCACACTCCCACATACACCAGCACTCATTCATGCAGTCTACAGAAATGCCTGATCTACAGCTTCCCCTAACTCTTAGGCTTGAATAAAACATCATTGCTGTCTGTCCTTTGGGAGAATCTTAGTAGTACTGGGAGACAGTACAGGCTAGGCACAAAGGAAGAAAAAACCCCACAAATATAACAGTACTGAGCATAATTTATTCTCTAACAGAGAAATAAAGAGTCTTCATTATTTATTTTTATGGTTTACTTATGATTTTTCAAAACTAGAAAAGTCAGTCCTATGAGCAGAAGTCACAAAAGATTCCAATTTCCACATCTCCGTTATTCAAATATTGCTGTACATGATGTAAATCTCTGGATTTGGTGGTCAGTGATGAGCATTTCTATTCAAATGAATGAATAAACTAAGGAATAACCAGAATATATTTAGGAACTAGTTTGACGGAAACTGAGTGTCAATCAGGTCTGGCTTCTCTAAAAAGCCAACTTTTACAAATTGGTAGTTGGAGGCTGCTGCTAGACAGCGAGGCTGACTTTCGAGGCCTAGCATACCATTCGGTGTCTAAGCAAGTTATTCTTTAGTTAAGGCCTTCAGTGTCCACACAGTGTTTAACTGGCTCTTATTGTACCCGTTTGCCTGTACAGAAGAGGGAGGGAACACTCTGACTCAGGCTTGTTCCTGCCTGTGCCAAATTTTCTGATGTCAGGAATAAACACACAACTGTCTAAAGTCTCTGCATTCCCCCTATTATTTATGTAGTTATAACGGACTGAGTCATAATCAAATTCTAATCAAAATACTGCGAATAATATTACGGACTTTTTCAGATATCACTGCAAACCAATCTTTGTAAAAGTCAGTTTAATATTTCCAATATGTCTGGAATTTTCATCATTACATTTGGCATACATTTGGTTCTTCTTGCCCACTCAATCTTTAATCCATTTCCAATTTTGATAGATTGTCTACTTTATAATAAAACTAATATTATGGGATATATCCAGTGCAAAGTTATGACAACAACATATGAAAATTATAATTTTCCTTAAAAACAGACACTGTCTCAAAAATTCACATTCAAATATGTGGTAATCATCTTACAATAAAAGCTGTAGTTATTTTCACATAAAAGCTCTATCAAGTGTCTGCCTTAATACTTTGAAGCAGTACCCATTTTACCATAATTATTTTTCTCTTTAAATTCTCCAGTATATTTTTGAGAAAATATTGCACTGCAGCAGTGAAATGCAACCTTTACACCTTTTCTTCAGTAAAGACAACACCATTGCCTATAGTATCTATTTGCTATATTGACACCAGGAGACCAGAATACAGAGACACATACTTATTTTGAAATTAGGGAAAGGTAAAGTTTGGAGAACAAAATATTTGCATACGTGTGGTATCTCTTTCAAAGATGAAATGGGAAAATTTAAATCAGAAGAGTGTTCAGAGACTTCTAGAAATGCTACAAACACTAATTCAATGGACTGCGCTTTCTCAGTGTTTTGCAAGATCAAGAAATATGGCAGTGGGATAGGATTAATATCACAACATTGATCTTTAAAACTGATCATTTAACTTCTGCATCTGTGATGTATGTTTGAATTTTAATAATACAAAGGTTTGATATACAAAATATCTGTAACTATTGTATTCAGACCTCTAGCAAAGAAATCTACTGGATTCCTTTTCACATTTAAAATTTATCATCAGAGATTGATAATTCTTTCTGCTAGCCACCTAGCAGTTTGCAAAAAACCCCAAATTTCTACCCTCTGAATTCAAGAGGCAGTTGTCCCTTTCCTAACCAATTATACATATTCGCAGAAAAAGAATATTTGACACTTTCTTATCTGAGCTTACTCCTAATGAAACTAATGAGAACATCTCCTTTGATGACAATTACCAAGCGGTGCAAAGGTTTGAAGTTCCCCACTATTCTCACCTCTACATCCTCTTCTTGCAAATGTTACTTATTAACAGCCATAACTTGGAATGCTTATGAAGAAAAATAAGGAGGAACACATATGTGTAGAGGGAATACAACAAAAATACATTTGCCTCATAAGATGCAGATCATGAGTATAAAAATTTGGTTTCTAATATGTATCCAAAAGACTGTCTTTAAATTGCAAGTATCTTTAGTTAACAGATATATATAGCAAAATAACTAGCATATATATATATAGCAATATTTATGTGAGAGCATACTAAAATAAATCCATTCCTCAGATCCAACTCAGAAATAAAGCTTTGTCAGATTCACAGCTACAGTCAACTAAAACATAAAAGCACAGTGTTGCAAATGCAGACGTCTTATTTTGAAATAAAATTGGACATGAAGGTGAGGACAGTGCTAGAGTTTTGATATAGCTTTAGAAGAGCTTTCAGATTATAAAAGATAATAAGGAAAAAATTTACCATAATTTACACAATGGGACCATATATTTGGGTGAACAGATCTCGGAAAAACACTTCAGTGAATTCATGATTGACTTTCATACCCCATTGGAACAATATCTGCATGCACACTTTTTTTATGGAAGGAAGGTAGAATTATAAAATACAGGTCAACAATTACAGATCAAACAGATTTCAGAATACAACTGAAATAACAAGAAATCAACCAATATTTTGATTGACAAAGGGTATAAAAACGACCTGGAGAAATTAAACAATTTGTCCCTTGCAATCAAAGAGTCAGAGGTAAAAGGCATTTCAGAAGAAATCAATCAATCTTTCTCCAGAAATGTAATAATGGTCTGGGGGTTTTACTTATCAAAATTAACAGAACTTAACACTGGATGTATTATGTATGGCATTTATTTTCATTTTCTCCTATGTGTGCTTAATAACTTATTGAGAATGTCTCAGACTGTTCTGACAAATTGAAGGTACTATATTTTGACAACAGAATAATCTTCATGCTTTAGCATGTGGCAACTGGCTATGCTAGAACTCTTATTTGAAGCAATATGCTAAAAAACCCTATTCAGGATATTAGCTGAATTAAGGATATTGGAAAAGATGTAATATTATTACTAATTATAGCATCACAGTTATATTTTATTTTGATTAGATATTCACCTTGTGAGTTTGGGAAAAAAAGAAAAAACAAACAGTTTTCAATACTGATAAATTCTACATTTAAAATTTTTATTTTCTGCCTGAAGCTTTCAGATGCAACTTCACATGCGTGAGATACTTCAAAAGTACAATTTACAACTCATTTTTTGATCTTAGCACATTTGAGCTTGCTGAGAATACTGCCCAAGATTGCAGGTCATTGTTGCATTGGATGCTTTTTAAAAAACCTGTCTAGCACTACAAAAAGTAATACATCTAAGTTAAAAAACACTTAACAACCTTCCCCCTTAAGTTAGTAGTGTAACAAAAATATTCTTGGCATGCTAAATATTTTTCTTTACTATAGAAATTTAAATATATATTTTAAAAATCCAAGAGTTTTGATGGCCTTTTTTTCATTTTCAAAAATGCTAACATAGAAGAGCAAGAGGAATAAATATTAAAGCTACAATTTGCAAGAACTCTTGATTATATGGACTGCCAACAGATAGAAATACTGAACAATCTAAGGCTTCAATTTATAAGAGCTTCTTAATTACCCATAGTCATGACAGCTGTTAAAGAAATCAGCAAAAAGTTAAGACCAGATGTTTTTGTTCTCAGGATTCCAAACATTAAAAGATAAAGTTTATCCCTCTTCTCAGTTCATATAATTGAACTACTAATGGGAGGTTCCCCTTTCAGTTCAGAGATCTGAGAAATCATTGCAAGCTAGATTGACTCTTGTTACAGAACTTCTCAGAGTTTCTTTTGCAAGGATGAGGAGGTGTAGAAAGATTCTTAAAAGTGAAATAAAGTTTAGTGTTTTATGTTTTGATGAGCAGCACCCAGCCATTTTAGACATATTAAGACCTACGTGAATTAATTACATCCTGATCTCCATTTCACCTATTAAGTAGATTAAAAGAGAACAGCACTTTAAGCAGGTACTTGTTTTGATATTTTTTTACCTCCAAATAAATATTTCTCTCCAGTCTTAACTTGTAGAGGGCTGTTTGTTCGAACAGCTGAAGCTTCATCGCCATCAATGGTGAGGACGGCAAAATTTTCCTTAGCTAGGAATCGCACTTCATGCCACTGCCTGTCACTGAGACCAGAGCCTATGAAGAACAAAAAAACATTGGAACATTTTACTTAGTCCAGTATTTATTATCTTTAAGTGTTTTGTGTGTCTCAGGCTCATTATGCAAGCTTTAATGAAGGCTATTGCAGAAATGAAATCATTTTGGTGTGATAACAAGGAATTGTTATTAAAGTAAATATTACAAAAAAAAATAACATTATATCATAAATACAAGTCTTGGAACTACCAAGGAGTCCACATTTTCAGGTATAATTGTATCTAACTACAGATATTATCACTCACCTTTCCCATCAAAAGGCCATATGCCACAAGTTAGTAGTAAAGAATGTCTTAACTATTTCTATGATCAAGTTCGGAAAGAAAAATACTAATTAATCCATTTAAATATAGTAACAAGCCCAAAGGGCACATTATGCTTGTGATTGCTGCCTTTTTAAAAAGCTAGATATTTCCAAGAAAATGGAAATCAATAATAGGAAGGAGAAAGGCTCATGTGGAAGGTGAGCTCACAACTAATCCTGTCATTGTGGTGTGAGGCTAGTCACCAAAGATGAAGACATCATCACAGAGGCACTGCAAAATCAGCAAATGTCTGCCAAAACCCATAATCTTAGGGGAGCACCATCCTCCCAATACTGACAGCAGTGAAGCATATGGATATGTTCATTCACCCAGATCTTTTAAAACGAAAGCAGAATTTATATACTTCTTGTACTTCCTGTAGCATCTGGCAGGAGGACAGCTTGCCTGACATGATAAGCTGTCATTGAAGAACTGTGAAAGAGTGTTTGTTCTGGTCATTACTGTGTAGGCAAGTTATGTTGAGTCGACAAGTAAGTAGCAAACACTCTACTAAAAGCAAATTCCAAATTATAACACCTCTTAGGCATGATGTTTTCTCCACCTAGATAAAGGTGCTAAGTCACCTTACCAAAATGTCATTTGCCAGAATAAACCACAGAGCAATACAATAAGCTGTTTCTAAAATTAGGGGGAATACACAATATCAGTAGAAGTATCATGAAAGATAAACTTTCCATATATTCAAAAGAATGTTATCTTCTATGAACAAGGAATAATATTAATGGCAAACAGATATATCTCAACATTTAATTAATATTTTTTTCCCACTGCTTCCACATATTTGTCTAAGATACAAGATCAAGTCCTGAAATAACATGGAGCATTATACCTTAGAATACTCTTGGAATATTCATCAGTGTGAATAAAAGACTCAGAAGCCTCTTAAAAAATGTATCAGTAAGAAATGTTTCTACCAAAGCTTGTTCAATCTGGTGTAAGAGTAGATGAAAAACCTAATATACTAAACATGAGAAAAGTTTTCTTAATTTATAAGCTCTTTTTTCACTTTCATTACATTTGACAAACAAAGAAGAAAAAGAAACCCACATAATTAAAACCCAGATAAAATGAATTTCTACTGATAATACACTCAGAAAGGAAGATACACCTTTTTATAGACTTCCAAACAAAAATTGTTACAGTATGTGTTACTGCAACTGAAGTTTATCAGAAAATACTTAAAATGCCCTTGTATTTTGCCCATATTAAAGCATATTTGCTTCTACAAGTTGGCATTGTTCCTGTGCATTCCTGAAAAATCACACTGTTTCTGCTTTATGAACTCTTCACTGTATTAACTACAAAATGAACACGAGTTAAGTCTGTTGTCCTCTTAGCTACAGGTATTAACCATCCCTATGGATCTCTATAGTATGACAGTAACATTCTCAACTGTTCTGGTACAAAGTTGACACAAAAATTCAAGTGCAATTTTATGTTTGTTTAGCAAACCTTTTACTGCTACATTTTACTGTGGAATTTACTTATGAATGCTGATGAGGATTGCTCACTATCACTCAGCAAGTGCTCACTGTTGTCTTTACAGAACTGTGCTCCTCAGCACCTTCTATCTCTGCCACTCTTTTTATCTGCTTTTTACTTACACATGTTTTAGAGGTAGTAGTGTCAACCTTCCTTGCTTAATGGGGTAATGCTCTGTTCCAGGGACTTACATTGTTATTGGGATACATGGTATATTCTACTATAGGGTGTAAGTTTGTACAGCTGCATGAGTTAATTTTATTTTAATATTTTATTACATACCTCATATATATTGAGGAATTATTTCTGTTTGAACTTAAAAAAAGTCAAGCTTAACAGATCTTTCCATAAACCAAGACTGAGTATTAAGGCTAGAATATAGCTCTATTCAAAGAATTTTCAGCTGGAATGTTTAGAATGGAGAACATCCCAAATGCACAACAATGACTTCTCATTGCAGTTTGATTTCTCTCATCTAAGATGATCAATATATTTATCTGCATTCTTTTTTTTTTTTTTTTTTTTCTACTGTAACTTTCTGGTATACAAGTTGAGAAATAAAAGAAACATACTGCTGCCACTACAAATTCCCTGCTGAGTTCTGGAAAAGCTGGTTTCATATGCAAATTAAATATGTTAACAAAATGCATTCTCTCCATCTAGGATTTCTATTTAAATGACATTATTTTAAAAGTAGGACTCTTGAGGTAAGCACTTTGATTGAACAAGAAGGAACAGATGTTTTGCTTATTACAGACATGGAAGAAGGACTAGATTAACAAATACCAAAAAAGTACAAGAGTTTAACACATAATGGAGAATTTAGAAAGATAACATCTGGTCGAGTTATGCACTGAAGAAAACTACAAAAACTAGCAAAATACAGTTAATCTTGTGTGATCAAATCTTCCTGTAAAAGGCACTGACTCATTCAGTGGCTATTAATGAGTGCTAGATTACATAGTCTGCTGATATACATTGACAAAATTATTCTGAAGTTAACAACATAACATCTGCTACATCAGATCAGAACCTTGTAATTTTGATGTGTGAATGTAACCCAAAATTCAGTTACAATGTTTAAGAATAAAATAGGGAAAGAATAATATCATTACCAATCCATGAAGCACTAAAGCAATGTAGGGCTATAAAGCTGCATACTGGTCTTTAGTTCCTACTGTTGTAGTAAATATTTTATATTGTAGTTTCTTATAAATTCTGATTAGGAGATGAAACCCTTAATAGTCAAGGTGGGAAGACTCTAGAGAAGAGCAGAGAGTGGACACATGAACAAGCTTCAGAGGTGCTGGAAGAGAGGAGGTTTTCCTGGGTATTCAGCAATGACTGTGTGGATTCCCTGTAATCCAGGAATCCTGAAATCCAGTCAAATTTTCTCTGCCAATGGCAATACCCACCCTGTCTGGGGCTCACTGTCACTGTTTTCATTTTAGCCAGCTAGCACTATGGTTCATCTGTGGATGATGGTGTAGTTGGTATTCCTGCCTAATGGCTCTAATTCAGTACAAGTTTGCACTGGTATTTCTGACTATAGCAAAATAAACCAGCAATATTTTGTTTGAAACATTCAGCTGTGCTCAAATATACAGCAATATATGCCATTAATATTCAGTCAAAAGAAAAAAATCACCAGGCTTTAATTACTAGAGCTGTGCTTTTCTGTATTTAGCTAATCGTATTTTTAAACTGGAAAAAAAAAAACCACAGCTCTTCCTATGGTAATATTTTAGATACTATATGCAATAAGCTATCTAACTATATAATCTGTTTTAGGATTTATGATTCAGAAAAGCCCTTTTCATTTTTAATTTTATTCAGTTTTCAGCTATCCAGATGATCAATAAGATAAAAAAGTGGGAAATGAAGCCCTTGAAGGGATTTTAATGATGGAAAACTGTGTTCTCCAACAAAACCTAAACAGTTATGACAAATTTTGTCTTCATGTTTAGGCTCAGGGTTCTTTTTTAAGGTGAACAGTTGGAAGCATGCCAAAATCTTGCCCATTGGTGATTATTTATTTATACTGAGTTTTCTCTGCAAATTAATGACAGCACAAAAAGATCAACGTTCAGCTTTAAATAAATCTATAGATTTTTATATATAGGCTGTATTAAAACAAACAAACACACACACAGGAAGGTAGGTTGTTGGAGAATGGCTCAGAGACAAGGGTCCTGTGCCTTTAGCCAGTAGATTGTAAGCCTGCATGCCTCAGTTGTGCCTTGTCATGTATTAAGAAAATCTTTGAATGAACGTTAGCGCAGGCTCTGCTCATACAAAAAGAAAAAGGGGGAATTGTTGGAGAATGGCTCAGAGACAAGGGTCCTGAGCCCACTGAGCAATTGTATGATCAGAGCCTGCTCTAGCTGCTGATGCTGAGCCTCACTAGGGTTTGCCTGCAGCTGCTGATACAGGAGGAATGTCAAGGACGCTTCAGCCCTGTGTACCGTGGTGTGTCGAAAGCAGGTTAAGAGGAATTAGGAATAGTGGTCTGAGAAACCTAGTGTTACGATAACGGTGGTCTGAGAAACATTGTGTTACGGTACTGTCGTGTATTGAAAACAAGTCAACAGGAATCAGAAATAGTAGCATGAGAAACTTAGTGTTATGAGAAGCTTGTGCTGTTAGCTAACTGCAAGTAGGTGGACCGTGCGAATACGACCTTTAGAGCTTAAGCCAATCAGCTAGTGACTAGTAGGCATAATAATTATCATTGTCTATATAAATATATGTACCCTGGACCAATAAAGACACACCTAGATTGATGCTCTATCACCCACACTGAACCCGTCTCGGCGTGTCGTTCGTCCGCGGCTCCGCAAGATGGCGCCCGAACAGGGACCTGCATAGAAGAATAACACAGACGGAGCGGCGGACCCAGAAAAAAAACAGCAACGACCGAGGAATTTGAGAACGGACCCGGAGAAACACCAAATACAGCAGCGTTCAGGGTCCACGAGCTGAGACGGAGAGGTGCCGGCCCCAGCAGCCCCGGGGGAGTACGCGGAGAGAAGCCGGCTGGACCGGCCCCGAGAGCCGAGGTGGAGCGGCCCCGAGAAACGGAGGCAGAGCGTCCCCGAGAGTGGAGGTGACCAGCCCCGCAGAGCAGAGGCAGACCGGCCCCGCAGAACGGAGGTGATTGGCCCCGGAGAGCGGAGGCGGAGCGGTCCCGAGACCAGAAGTGAGTGGCCCCACGAACGGAAGCAGAAAGACACCGGAGCTGACGTGGTAAGGAGCCGACTGCGGCAGCCCCGGGGGAGGACGCGAAGGGATGCCACAGGTGGACACTGAGCGGCCCCGGGGGAGGACGCGAGGGGGCGCTGGAGGCGAGCGCAGGGTGGCCCCGGAAGTGGAAGCGGGGGGGCGCCAGAACTGACGCAGAGGGGCGACGGAAGCTGACATGGAAAGGCACTGCATACAGCGGCGGCAGAAACAAACACGGGGAAACATCAGAGACAGCAGCGCCTAGCCGAATCAAGAACGATTGGACAGTGGGCCTCCGACAGGTCGTTCCGAGGACGTGAACCGAGACAGAGGGTCGCTCTCTGCAAGGACTGCTGGCAAGAGCTGCAACTGGTGCCTTAGTCACGGAGCATCAGCAACATATCAAAGTAAGGGGGTAATTTTAGTGCCTTAAACAGGGAGCACAGGCCGGCGGGAGTATTTTTTAGTGCCTTAAACAGGGAGCACAAGCCAGCGGGAGTATTTTTAGTGCCTTAAACAGGTAGCACAAGCCAGCGGGAGTTTTTTTTAGTGCCTTAAACAGGGAGCACAAGCCAGCGGGAGTATTTTTTAGTGCCTTAAACAGGGAGCACAAGCCGGCGGGAGTATTTTTTAGTGCCTTAAACAGGGAGCACAGGCCGGCGGGAGTATTTTTAGTGCCTTAAACAGGGAGCACAGGCCGGTGGGAGTATTTTTTAGTGCCTTAAGCAGGGAGCAAAGGGCCGACGGTGCCTTAATTAGGGGTGGGTCGGCAGTAACAGTACTGTGCCTTATCCAGGGAGCACAGGACTGGAGGTGCCTTAAACAAGGAGCACCAGGTTGACGAGATGGAATAGGAGGTAGCCCTGGATTTATTACAGCGCTTTATAGAAAAGCAGGGAGTGGATTGTATAAAATCACTCGCAGGTTTAGTAGCATTAGGATGGGTCAAATGATGTTTTCAGGACCCTAATTCTCTTTTTGATGTCGACGAGTGGAGACGATTAGGTGATGTTTTGTGGGATATGGTAATAGACGAGGATAAAGCTGCAAGGAAAATGATGAAACCATGGCGGGAGGTGGTGAATAATAGTAAGCGGTGTCAGCTTGAAAAGAACCTTGCAGCTGTGGCAACTGCAAAGTTGGGGGGGGAAAGTTCCACTGTTACCCCAGATAGTGAGGCATCCGGATCTATGCTTTTTGACAGTGATCGTATTCCTGTACCATCAACAGGAGGGCCAGTTACAGTTAATGTGAATAGGGAAAGTCCGGAGGCCAGCCCCCCCCCAGTATCTTTACAGTCATGCCCCCCCCCACTCCCCCCTACCTCAGAGGCGGAGGGGCAGAGGGACGATGGCCCCTCGCTAATATGTAGCCAACAGGAGTGGCGCAAAGTAGGTGATTTATTGTGGGACGAGACTGTCACTGGAGGCAATAAAGGCAGTGAAGCATGACAGCACGGGGTGGTCTGGCGAACGATCGTAAAAGCTCTGGGGGAGATGCCAGCAGAAAAGAAAGTAGCTGCTGCTGCAATGGCGGCTGTCAGCGCTGTACCATCCCCACTGGTCCCTGCCGAAACCAACCGTCCGTCCCGATTAGCCATCTTCTTCGGGTGTAATCAACAGCTCTGCTCTATTAAGGACATGTCACCAAGTGTTCCTGTTTGCTCCGCCGTGCAAGAAGCGGCAGAGAAATCAGGCGGCGCGGGGGGACAGGTGGGAGCAGCGTGCCACCATAAACTCTGCCCGCACCCTCACCCTTCAGATGGTTCCGCCCCTGACGGCGCGTCAGCGTCTGGCTCAGAGAGAAAAGCAGCGGCTCTGTCCAAATTAAAGCAACAGGGTCACACATCGGTAATGGACAGTGACAAAGTCCAAGAACTTGAAAGAAAATTACAGAAGTTGAGCTACAGAACAGAACTCTGCATTTACAATTACAAGAAGAGGAAGCGCTGCCGGCAGCCCCACCACACCCACTCCCATCACCTTTCTCAGAACCAGCTCTGCTTTTAGCTCAGTCCCGATGGAGTGCAGTGATTCGTGATGCCTTGTTAGAAGGGGACTGGCATGCTGCTGGGGCGTTGGCCTGCCCGGTAGTGACAACAAATGGGGGACACCTGGGAACTCAAGATCACAAAATTCTCCTCGGGGGGTCTGGAGACTCCTTACGAACTTTACAACTCTGAACTGTCATTGTATGTTGTTCAACATCAACACTGGTATCAAAAACTTGTTCATGTAGTATCAGGTTCATTGTATGTTGTGGGTTCATTGCAATGTTTAGAACATAGCATGGTGAAACCTGTATTACATTCTGTATTGCATATGCTGTTGTTACAGTTGCTGACACTTTTAAAACTGTAAGGATGGTTTTCTTGCTACATAAGACTGCATAAGATTGGAACACGGACTGACAGACTGGTTACGAGACTTGGGAATTTGGATAATGGACTGATAATGGTTGCAAATCTACAAAACTTGGAAATTACTGGGTGGCTGAAAGCTTTGTTGATGCATGGACTGGTAATGCTGATTGTCATTATGATTGTCATGATGGTATTGGGGTCTGTGTGGAAATGCTTTATGAATGCTATGATTCAAACGTCAAAAGGAGTCTGGATTGTCCAAAAAAGAAAAAGGGGAAAAACCTGGTAGGAATTTTTTTTGTGGGGGGATCAGGGTTATGCACTGATCCTACAGGGTTTGGACAATCCAGGCTGGGTCTCTGATCAGAAAACTGCCACATGGTAATCCTGCCCTTGGGGTCACCTGGAAGGGCAAGAAGGAGGAAGTCAATCTAGTGCTTCCTCCCTGTTTTAATGCCTGGATGCACTAACCATAAAGTAGATTTAGTTTGTTCACGCGTGCTAACGATGCAGACCTATCACAGCACTTCCGGGTGCGTGATAAGTGCCTTTAGCCAACACATTGTAAGCTTCCATGCTTAAGTTGTGCCTTGTCATGTATTAAGAATATCTTTGAATGAACGTTAGCGCAGGCTCTGCTCATACAAAAAGAAAAAGGGGGAATTGTTGGAGAATGGCTCAGAGACAAGGGTCCTGAGCCCACCGAGCAATTGTATGATCAGAGCCTGCTCTAGCTGCTGATGCTGAGCCTCACTAGGGTTTGCCTGCAGCTGCTGATACAGGAGGAATGTCAAGGACGCTTCAGCCCTGTGTACCGTGGTGTGTCGAAAGCAGGTTAAGGGGAATTAGGAATAGTGGTCTGAGAAACCTAGTGTTACGATAACGGTGGTCTGAGAAACATTGTGTTACGGTACTGTCGTGTATTGAAAACAAGTCAACAGGAATCAGAAATAGTAGCATGAGAAACTTAGTGTTATGAGAAGCTTGTGCTGTTAGCTAACTGCAAGTAGGTGGACCGTGCGAATACGACCTTTAGAGCTTAAGCCAATCAGCTAGTGACTAGTAGGCATAATAATTATCATTGTCTATATAAATATATGTACCCTGGACCAATAACGACACACGTAGATTGATGCTCTATCACCCACACTGAACCCGTCTCGGCGTGTCGTTCGTCCGCGGCTCTGCAATCCCCCTTTACCAGACAGTCGTCCTGCTCTTCCTCCATGGGATCATTTGACTTGATGGGGTACACGGCCGTCCCTTCTTGGGTCCTTTGAAAGTCTGGAGGCCTCTGCCTCTTGGCCTGCTGTTCTCCTCTTGGATCTTTTGAAAGTGGCGGGGTTTCTAAAAAGCGGTTCTGTTGTTCCCAGCAAGAAGCACGCTCGTCTATATTTTATGCTTGCATATTCTCAATTTGATCCCAACATTCATCCCAATTATTATACAGCTTATAGCGATCACACATCATTTCAGATCCACACAGGGTACAACAATTACACTTATCACACCATATACTATTTTGACACCAATCATGCCTATGTTTTCCACACCCACAAATATCCCTGCCCAGTATGGAAAACTGAAGCATGTTACTTGAGATTACATCTGAAACATTCATTAAGACAGCACAGTGCTCTTCCTTTGACAGCAGTTAAGAACTGACCACTGCTATTAACACAGTGGTGCTGCCTCCACCATCTCATCCTCTTGTACCATAAGGAGGACTGTCCCTTTGCAAAGGGCTTAGAAATTATACCCTAAAGAACCTCTTTGGCCATTTAATAATTTACTCATTCACATAGGACATATATTTTCCTAATTCAGTACACCAAGTGACAACTTCCACAAATATTTTTTGAAAAACTGTTTTGACAGAGAATACTTCTATTTTAAAGCCATACAAACTAGCAAAGTTAATGGAGGTGAACAACTTCCTTAATAAAAACATGAGCTCTAATGTTAGATGAAAACTCTCACAGACTGTTTTGAGTTGCCACAGTTACTTGTACAAACTTCTTTGTATCCTGAAAGCTCCATCCACGGTGCTATACATGAAGGTTTTGGTTATCTATAATCCAGTTTAAAACTAGTGATTGAAAACCTAGGGAAATCCTTCAAGCTCCACAACTAAATTGTAAAATGGCAATTCCTACCTCGTACTCAACCACAATTTAGTAATCAGAACCCATACATGTAAAGAGTTATGACTAGTGTGGTACTGAAAATCTGTTTTCTGAAATGGTCTATTCCTAGTCCAGTTCCTGAACCTTCTTCTGCAAGCACTGGGAAACAAAAACAGACTTCCCACCCCATCCCCAGTCTTACTTTGTGGAAGTCTCATAAGAATTAAAGTCCTAGTCAATAGCGCAGAGAGAGACAATTTTCAGGACTAGCTGTTTCCTAAATTAAATTAAATTGTAAATTAGGACAGATAGCTTCAAGTCAAAACCAAAAAAATCAGCTGATTAGCTTATCCATTGCTGCAATATAGCAAAGTGCTGACTTTTGACATGATGAGATAAACTGCAGCACATAATCAGACATTCAAAATGACATACATAAAGCTTCACAGAAGACTGAAGCACCAAAGCCCTGTTACAGCAGCTTGCCAACTAGGTCATGCAGTGGACTACCACCAGTCCACTTAACTGTAAAAACAAAGTCTGATACACGTAGCAAAAAAAAGCTGTAAATATCTACACAGTGATTTCCTTTAAATGTTTGTTTTTCTACCTCTTAAAAAAAAAAAAAAAAATCAGGAAAAGAGCAAATTAAGAAAATGGTATTTCATTCCTTGCCTGGAAAGAAGCTCCTAGAAAGTTACTGGAATGGCAAGAAGAAGGTTACTCCTGAAGACATGACAAACTTGCCATCCCCAGGCTTACAGAGCATCACATTCACAGCTGGCATGACTTAAATTGACAGAAATACTGCAAAAGTCAGCTACTTCCTGCCCAGCCGGTATAACCTGTTTATCAGGTAGAAGGTGAATGGCACAGGGAGGGAGAGGGCGTGGCAATAAAAATAGCCAGGAGGAAAAGGACCATGATAGCAGAAACCAAGCATTTCCTTACACCAAAGATGGAAGAAGAACTGGAGACCCAGTAACTTTCCCCAGCTCTTGGAAATGCCTCATTGATTCAGTGCTAAATGTCAGAGGTGCTTTCCAGCACCTAACCCAGGGACTGCTCCCTTGGCTCACACTGTCTTGATGGCTAAGGTCAGTCTGTAAAGAAGTCAACCAAACATTTAAACTTGCTAGTTCACCAGCTGAGTTTAAGCAAACCCTCAACCCTGGTTTTAATCTAGGAAAAAAAAAAAAAAAAAAAGTCTGTGGCTCCCTGTTGCTCATCTCTCTACTTAAATATACTTCCAGCCCTTCAACCTCATTCATACACAGAAACACAATCATCTCACAAGCCATAAAACCCTCAGCAACCATTCTTACCGTCAAAACCTTGATTTGTACCATTCTAGCTTATGAATTATACTTGAAGCAATTAAAACAGTATTACCTACCTCCAGTACACAAAACCCCGGACACCCTGCTTTTCATGAACTGTAAGGTTTTTCAAAGATGTAGTAAAAATTTATATGTGCCTTTTAACACGCTCAGCTTTTAGGATGACAGTTGCAGGACTGTCACTTCTGCAGCTGTTGCAAAACAAAGGATGTTTGGGTGCTCCCCTCCTCCCCACACCCCCTTCCAGTCTTTGTATGTTGAACTGTTACAAAACTATTTCCAAATGTAACCATGCTGAATCGCCTATGTATCCAGGACACAGGCTGAACAGTTCATAACCTTCTTATATCCTGCTTAGCACAGGATATAAGGGACAGTTAAGCTGTGGGTAGTGGCAAGGCTTGAAAACATCGCCGGAGATACACTGTCATTCCAAATCCCTCCTAAGCACTCAACACAAGCAGCTGCCTTGTTCAGCACTCACACTCACTCCAAGAAACCTGACTTCCCCTCTCAGTTGTTTAAGGAGTTCAAACGCTTCAATTACTGCAGTTACACTCCAGGGCCAGGGTGACTCGAGCAGCATTCAGTTCTTTTGAACGTTAGCAATTCCTATCACAGGAGCAATCTCTTAAGAGCAAGCAGCTTGCAGACACTGGAATTCAAGGAGAAGTTTCAAGTAACATACTGAGAGCCAAAAAACAGGTGGTTCCCAGATACGTCCAGCAAAGTATCACCATGAATTTTAAAGACTGCAAAGTCTCTAGTCATAAGACACATTGCTGACAAGTTGTTGAGTGACAAGCTGAACGTCCTTCCTAGACTAAAACCTAAACAGTAGGTGAAATAGCAAGCTCCTTCTGTATACCAAGAGGACTTAAGAGAGCCTTCTCCCAGGTTTCCCCCTCTCTAATTGTACCTTCTCACACATAATTTCAGGGAAATTGCTCCCAGCAGCAGCAAACTAGCTCATATACATCAGCTGATTATGCATTACCATCCAGTACATAATTATTTAACCCAACAGGATGAGGGTGGTAATCACTAGGGGTGTCAGGAGCTCTATCTCCTGGGGGGGGGGTATACCAACAGAAGAGCCCTTGATAAATTTGAAATTAAGTCCCCAGGAGGAAGATTATGTAAAAGATACAGCCTGGGCTTTATGGGCCAAAGGCAAAGGGTTTTCAGTCCCAGTTATAAAGAATGTGTTAATACAAGGGGAAGATCAATATGCTGTTAATGATCTGCTGTTAATGCCAGGGGTAGGATGTAATTTGCTAGGTAGAGATTTACAAGTGAAGTTAGTAATAGGTGTGGTGCTGGATGAAGGAAAACTGGTGGTTAAATTACTAGAATTATGGGAGGAGAATCAGGGAGGATACTCAGGAACCAGAGCGTAAGTGTTTGGATTTTATAAGTTATCAAATGAAAATAAGAGAAGATCTGTTAGATGAACCTTTGCCCTATAGGGAAAAAACTATTTATTGATGGGTCCTCTCGATGCCTAGAAGGGAAAAGAATATTGGGTTATGCAATTATCGAGGGGCAGAAGATGGAAGTGTTTGAAAAGGGGAAATTACCTGCTGGGTGGTCAGCACAAGCCTGTGAAGTCTATGCCCTAAAACAAGCATTGGTATATTTGAGAGATAAGGAAGGGACAGTGTACACAGACACAAAGTATGCATTTGGAGTGGTCCACACATTTGGAAAAACATGGGAAGGAAGAGGCCTTATAAATACAAAAGGGAAGGAGCTAGTACACGAGCGGCTGATCAGAGAAGTTTTAGAAGCCCTGAAGCTCCCTACAGAAACTGCAGTTGTGCATGTGAAAGGACATCGGAGGGGAGCATCGATGGAAATAAGGGGGATGATTTATGGATGAAAGACTTCACAACTAAGGGTTGTAAAGCAGGTATGTTTATTCGGCGCTGGGCACATGGGGGATCGCTCCGCCACAACAAGCCTGTGTTCCCCGCCCCCCCCCCCCCCCCCCCGCTGCTCCCGCCTTGCTTATATGTTACAAAGTGTTGCATATTCATGAGACATCTATACATATTCATAACCTATCCCCGCCTGCCCTCACTTCTTATTATAATTAGGTCTCCTCCTCCTTGCGGCTGCGCAGTGAGTTCCTTTGGTCCTGGGCAGGGGTCGTGGGAGGAAGTATCTCCTCTACCTCAGTGCTGAACTTTTCATCTTGAATTCCTGCGCAGTCTTTGTCGCCTCCTGGACCCGGGCCAAACCACAGAGCTAGTTTGTGCTGGTTGTGAGGTGATCTTTTGCTAATACACACTTATTTAAGGAAAGAAAGGGGGGGGGGGGCTTTGTTTTGAACAGGTAATAGAGGTAGAGCAATACAAACAATGTATCTTGTCTCGTGCAAGCATAATACCAAATTTGATTAATATCCCATTTCAGGGAATAATTTAGCAGATGAAGTAGCCAGAAAAGCAGCTACAGAATCATCATCAGTAGTTTTATTGGTAATAACAATGGGGGATTATGAGAATTTAGCCCCAAATTTCACAGAACAAGAGAAGGTTATACTTAAAAATAGTGGGGAAAAAGATCCAGAAGGAAAATGGACTTTACCAGATGGAAGGTAGATGTTAAACAAAACATTATCATGAGAAATTCTCTCATTAATACATCAGAAAATACACTGGGGAACGCAATCGCTTTGTGATCATTTTCTTAGACAATATGGGTGTATAGGAATATATACGGAGGCTAAACAACTAGTTGATCGATGTCTGATTTGTTAAAAAGTGAACCACAAGGTAATGAGAAAAAGGTGGCTGGGGAACAGGAGCTAGCCATACAAAGCCCCCAGGTAGACTTAACAGAGCTACCTCAAATACAAGGGTGTGATACAGGGCCTAGATAGGAACAGGGGATGTAAGGGTTAATATGGGAATAGCAAGAAGGGGATGACAAGGGAAATAGTCGAGATAAGAGTTTGCTTAGATCGAACAAGATAGATAGTGCTGTGTTTGTGTTGCTCGACCACTATCTCCTGTTTAAGTAAAAAGCCTCCTCCACCCCTGAGTAAGTGAAGATTACCCCACAACCGGCACAAACCTGCTCTGCGGGTCCAGGGGGTGACAGAGACTGCGCAGGAATTCGGGGTGAAAAGTTCAGCACTGAGGAAGAGGAGATACTTCCTCCCACGACCACCGCCCAGTCCTTCACAACCCCTGCCCAGGACCAAAGGAACTCACTGCGCAGACTCAACTGGGAGGAGACCATGGAAATGCTAATTTTAATACGAAGCGGGGATAGGTGATGCATATGTATAGGCGTATTGCGAAATATTATGAATATGTAATCATTTGCTCTATAAATCTAAGGCAACGGTGCCACATGTCAGCATACACATTCGGAGGAGCGATCCCCTGTGTGCCCAGCGCTGAATAAACATACCTACTTTACAATCTACCAGATTGTGGAGTCTGTTTTCCGCACGTCAGGTGGAAGTATTTGTTGGTATTAGTGGCTCACTTAACTCACTGGGTGGAAGCAATCCCCCACACCGAGGGCAATGGCAACCATGGTATCCAAGGTGTTACTGGAAAACATTATCCCAGATATGGATTAATAGAAAGCACAGACTTGGACAGAGGAACACATTTCATTTCAAAAATTATGCAACAACTACCTGAAGCCTTACGGATCGCATGGCCGTGGCACCCCCGATGGCACCCTCGGAGCTCTGGGAGAGTTCTGCTCTGTGTCCCGGCAGGGGGAGAGCGCAGGGCGAGCTGCCTCCCGGGGCATGCCGGGAGCTGCAGTCTGCCGGCACCGGACGGCGGGCGCCATGCTGTGCTTGCCCCAGGGCATGCCGGGAGCTGTAGTTTTCGCGGGCCCGGCCGCCGGACAGCTGCGCTGCTCTCTGTGGTGCGTGGCCCGGCGCAGCCCTCTCTACCGCCGCGGCCCCCGCAGCGCGGCTCGAGGTGCAGTTTTGGTGCCGGTTTTGGGTGTTTTCCTGCGGGCTCCCGGCTGCTCCCCGAAAATGCGGTCCTGCAGCCCCGGGGCCGCGCATGCGCGGTGGGGGCGCCCTCTGCAGCGATCGCTGCTGCCTCCGCGGTTACCGGCACCGTGACGCGGCGGTGCTTGCGGAGCGGCGCCGCCTCGCCCGTCGCTTCCTCCCGGTAAGGAGCCGCCGCCGCCGCCCCGTGCGCGGTGCCGCCGGGCGCTCTGCGCGCCGATCGCGGTCCTGCAGCCCGGCGTTCGCGCGCCGGCTCTGGCCCCTCCGGCGCAGGCGCGGTGCGCGGGAGAGAGAGGGGCGCGGCGGCGGCGGCGGCGGCGGCGAGGCGAGCGAGCCCCTTGGGCTACATGGATACATTACCTGTAGTTATAGAGAAGACAGAGCCAGGTAGAGGCATGTCAAAATGTCATGAGGAAAAAAGTATAAGAGGTTGCATGAAGAGAAATTTCAATTGGCCTTAGAATAAAAAAAAATACAATTAAAGTGTTTAAACAGCAGAATATGTTGCCTACAAAATGAAAATATTAATATCTCCCTTTCTGAGGATATTTGAAATTTGACTGGATAAAGTGTTCAAAACTCAACTGAAAAACTCCTGAGCAGCCTGAGCTAATTGGACCTGCTTTCAGTAGGGCTTTGGATTAAATGACCCTGGATATTCCTCTCGATCTAAATTACTCTGTGAATCTACAAAATAATACAGGCACTTAAGATTCTTCTTACAAAAAAACACACATGGTATTATAATGATTCTTTCTTCGATGCTCAAACATGATCCAGATCTGGAGAAGGAAAGACACATGCAACAAAATATTTCTAAACCTACTAAAATAACTTTTCTATCAGACTATCTAAAAAAGATTTTAGAAAAAAAAAAAGGGGTTAGAAATGGGTTTCTCCTTCCATAATGTTTCTTTATTCACTGACACTTTATTTTATTGATTTCTAGCCTTCCAGTAATTTGAATGATTTTTTCAGCGGGCCAATATGACATCTCACTCCAAACAGCAATTTTATTTTACTCAGGAAAGAGAAATTGAATTAGCAGTTAGATCAGATTTCAAAGCCTAAAGTAAACGATACCCCATTTTAAGGTTTAGGTTCTCAGACAATGCCCAGCTGTAATTTATTGTCCATGGTTAAACTTCAGTCAAGACTTAGGTAATATTTTGCCACTTCAGGAATTTTCAGCTCAACTTAGGTGTTGGAGCCTTTGTTCCTACAGAGGGGACGTTTCTGCTGAGTCAGGGACATAAATCAGACTTTAAATTCAGAGCATTCTCAGGACTACCTGTCCTCCTGAAAAGATTTATTAGCTTTTAGTACTACCACACAGTTAGCCAAACTGCATTGGCAGTTACTTGAGGAAGTGCAACTCTGACGGACAGCCTGCATAGAAGAAAAATAATGGAAAATTTGATGAATTCAGGTAAGATAAGTGATCTTAACAGATGAAGCAAGATTGTAACAAGTGATCAAAAGGGTATGTTAGCTCATACCTGAAGGAATATACTTTAACAATTTGCTATATTTTTTGGAAATAAGTGTTCCCAAGGTGTCTGTCCCTTTACAATGAATGGGAGATCAGGGTGGTTTCCTTACAGATACCATTTTAGCATAACAGAAGGTGAGAATTTGAAACCAGCAAGTAGTTTCTCTTGAATCAATTTCTATTTTTTATCTTATTTATGGTTACATGTTTCCTATAGTTTAACCTTCTAAAATGCCTTTTGTTATCTACCAAAAAAATGCTGGTGATAAGGCTATCTTCTACATTCAAAGAAAAAAATATTCTTCAGAGAGAGGTAAGGAGAAATAGTTCATACAGGCAGGCAAGAAGGGGAAGAAAGTAATGTGGGTTGACAACAGTAATGCAGGAACATGGAAGGCTGCATGATTGATCCATTGCATTTCTTATCTGACAACATTAAGGTTTTGACCAGAGTACAGAGGACACAATTCTGAGAGCTGCATAAAAACTGCAGATATTTTGAGAAGGAACATTTACCCAGATTATGGATATTTATTTATTCATACATATTCAAATTGATATATTTAAGCAATCACTGTAATGTGCTAGTATGCACAAAATATAGATACTTAAAGGCGGCCCATGCTTTTAGGAAAACACCAGCATGTTCTGCAACACACTTTATTTCATAAATTGTCAGTGTCCAGCAGTGAGAATAGCAATCACTTGCTCTATGAAAGATCTAGAATGCACTAGTCAAACAGGTTACCCAGCATGATACTCTAGTTTTTAGTGCAAGAAAACAGATCACAAATTTTTGCCTGTCATATTTGTTGTCATTTCTAAGATTTGAAGTTCCTTTTTTCTTAAGACAAAACTCTTGCATGTTAGTGAGAAGTAAATGTTTTGACCTGAAGCAAGACATAATAATCAAACTGGACTCATATCCACAGTTTTGAAGTTGTGTTGCATTACTCGAATTGTATTTTTTCTGTTGCAGTTTTTACATGACCTATAGCTACCAGCATTTGCATCACTGCAGAAACTAATATACCCTCTCTGTGCATGATCAGTGCTTCCTGCAGCAGAACATAGTCTGAGAGTGCTTAGTGCCTGAATGGGTAACAGCAAAAAGGGAGTCGGAAGACGACACATTTATCACCCCTGATTCTTAGATGGCACAGAGGTATTTATCAAAGGTCATATAAAAGCTCCCTGGGGGACGAAAAAAACTGAACTCATTTAGGCCATATGCTGAATTTAATGCTTTGCCAACACAATACCTTTTCCTCAATTCAGTAAGGAAAATTATAACCTTTAAACCAGTGACATGAATATACACTGGACTGGGAACCATATAAACATCTCCAAGCATTATGTATATTCCTGTCAGAAATGGTGTAGTGACTTGTTGGAGAATGGCTCAGAGACAAGGGTCCTGAGCCCACCGAGCAATTGTATGATCAGAGCCTGCTCTAGCTGCTGATGCTGAGCCTCACTAGGGTTTGCCTGCAGCTGCTCGCAGCTGCTGATACATGAGGAATGTCAAGGACGCTTCAGCCCTGTGTACCGTGGTGTGTCGAAAACAGGTTAAGGGGGATTAGGAATAGTGGTCTGAGAAACCTAGTGTTACGATAACGGTGGTCTGAGAAACATTGTGTTACGGTACTGTCGTGTATCGAAAACAAGTCAACAGGAATCAGAAATAGTAGCATGAGAAACTTAGTGTTATGAGAAGCTTGTGCTGTAAGCTAACTGCAAGTAGTTGGACCGTGCGAACACGACCTTTAGAGCTTAAGCCAATCAGCTAGTGACTAGTAGGCATAATAATTATCATTGTCTGTATAAATATATGTACCCTGGACCAATAAAGACACACCTAGATTGATGCTCTATCACCCACACTGAACCCGTCTCGGCGTGTCGTTCGTCCGCGGCTCCGCAAGATGGCGCCCGAACAGGGACCTGCATAGAAGAATAACACAGACGGAGCGGCGGACCCAGAAAGAAAAAACAGCAACGACCGAGGAATTTGAGAACGGACCCAGAGAAACACCAAATACAGCAGCGTTCAGGGTCCACGAGCTGAGACGGAGAGGTGCCGGCCCCAGCAGCCCCGGGGGAGTACGCGGAGAGAAGCCGGCTGGACCGGCCCCGAGAGCCGAGGTGGAGCGGCCCCGAGAAACGGAGGCAGAGCGGCCCCGAGAGTGGAGGTGACCAGCCCCGCAGAGCAGAGGCAGACCGGCCCCGCAGAACGGAGGTGATTGGCCCCGGAGAGCGGAGGCGGAGCGGTCCCGAGACCAGAAGTGAGTGGCCCCACGAACGGAAGCAGAAAGACACCGGAGCTGACGTGGTAAGGAGCTGACTGCGGCAGCCCCGGGGGAGGACGCGAAGGGATGCCACAGGTGGACACTGAGCGGCCCCGGGGGCGGACGCGAGGGGGCGCTGGAGGCGAGCGCAGGGTGGCCCCGGAAGTGGAAGTGGGGGGGCGCCAGAACTGACGCAGAGGGGCGACGGAAGCTGACATGGAAAGGCACTGCATACAGCGGCGGCAGAAACAAACACGGGGAAACATCAGAGACAGCAGCGCCTAGCCGAATCAAGAACGATTGGACAGTGGGCCTCCGACAGGTCGTTCCGAGGACGTGAACCGAGACAGAGGGTCGCTCTCTGCAAGGACTGCTGGCAAGAGCTGCAACTGGTGCCTTAGTCACGGAGCATCAGCAACATATCAAAGGGAGTATTTTAGTGCCTTAAACAGGGAGCACAAGCCGGCGGGAGTATTTTTTAGCGCCTTAAACAGGGAGCACAAGCCGGTGGGAGTATTTTTAGTGCCTTAAACAGGGAGCACAAGCCGGCGGGAGTATTTTTTAGTGCCTTAAACAGGGAGCACAAGCCGGCGGGAGTATTTTTAGTGCCTTAAACAGGGAGCACAAGCCGGCGGGAGTATTTTTTAGTGCCTTAAACAGGGAGCACAAGCCGGCGGGAGTATTTTTTAGTGCCTTAAGCAGGGAGCACAAGCCGGCGGGAGTATTTTTTTAGTGCCTTAAAGAGGGAGCACATGCCAGCGGGAGTAATTTTTAGTGCCTTAAACAGGGAGCACAAGCCGGCGGGAGTATTTTTTAGTGCCTTAAACAGGGAGCACATGCCGCCGGGAGTATTTTTTAGTGCCTTAAACAGGGAGCACAGGCCAGCGGGAGTATTTTTAGTGCCTTAAACAGGGAGCACAAGCCGGCGGGAGTTTTTTTAGTGCCTTAATCAGGGAGCACAAGCCGGCGGGAGTATTTTTTAGTGCCTTAAACAGGGAGCACATGCCGCCGGGAGTATTTTTTAGTGCCTTAAACAGGGAGCACAAGCCGGCGGGAGTATTTTAAGTGCCTTAAACAGGGAGCACAAGCCGGCGGGAGTATTTTAAGTGCCTTAAACAGGGAGCACAAGCCGGCGGGAGTAATTTTTAGTGCCTTAAACAGGGAGCACAAGCCGGCGGGAGTAATTTTTAGTGCCTTAAACAGGGAGCACAAGCCGGCGGGAGTATTTTTTAGTGCCTTAAACAGGGAGCACAAGCCAGCGGGAGTTTTTTTTAGTGCCTTAAACAGGGAGCACAAGCCGGCGGGAGTATTTTTTAGTGCCTTAAACAGGGAGCACAAGCCAGCGGGAGTAATTTTTAGTGCCTTAAACAGGGAGCACAGGCCGGCGGGAGTATTTTTTAGTGCCTTAAGCAGGGAGCACAAGCCGGCGGGAGTATTTTTTAGTGCCTTAAGCAGGGAGCAAAGGGCCGACGGTGCCTTAATTAGGGGTGGGTCGGCAGTAACGGTACTGTGCCTTATCCAGGGAGCACAGGACCGGAGGTGCCTTAAACAAGGAGCACCAGGTTGCCGAGATGGGACAGGAGGTAGCCCTGGATTTATTACAGCGTTTTTTAGAAAAGCGGGGAGTGGATTGTATAAAATCACTCGCAGGTTTAGTAGCATTAGGATGGGTCAAAGGATGTTTTCAGGACCCTAATTCTCTTTTTGATGTCGGAGAGTGGAGATGGTTAGGTGATATTTTATGGGATATGGCAATTGATGAGTATAAAGCTGCAAGGAAAATGATGAAACCATGGCGGGAGGTGGTGAATAATAGTAAGCGGTGTCAGCTTGAAAAGAACCTTGCAGCTGTGGCAACTGCAAAGTTGGGGGGGGAAAGTTCCACTGTTACCCCAGATAGTGAGGCATCCGGATCTATGCCTTTTGACAGTGATTGTATTCCTGTACCATCAACAGGAGGGCCAGTTACAGTTAATGTGAATAGGGAAAGTCCGGAGGCCAGCCGCCCCCCAGTATCTTTACAGTCATGCCCCTCCCCCCCCCCCCCCACCTCAGAGGCAGAGGGGGAGAGGGACTATGACCCCTCGCTAATATGTAGCCAACAGGATTGGCGCGAAGTAGGTGATTTATTGTGGGACGAGACTATCACTGGAGGCAATAAAGGCAGTGAAGCTCGACAGCACAGGGTGGTCTGGTGAACGATCGTAAAAGCCCTGAGGGAGATGCAAGCAGAAAAGAAAGTAGCTGCTGCTGCTATTGCAGCTATCGGAGCTATACCATCCCCACCGGTACCTGCCGAAACCACTTGTCCGTCACGATTAGCCACCTTCTTCGGGTGTAATCAACAGCTCTGCTCTATTAAGGGCATGTCACCAAGTATTCCTGTTTGCTCCACCGCGCAAGAAGCGGCAGAGAAATCAGGCGGCGCGGGGGGACAGGGGGGAGCAGGGTGCCACCATAAACTCTGCCCCCCCCCCCCCCCCCTTCGGATGGTTCCGCCCCTGACGGCGCGTCAGCGTCTGGCTCAGAGAGAAAAGCGGCGGCTCTGTCCGAATTAAAGCAACAGGGTCACACATCGGTAAGGGACAGTGACAGAGTCCAAGAACTTGAAAGAAAATTACAGAAGTTGAGCTACAGAACAGAACTCTGCATTTACAATTACAAGATGAGGAAACGCTGTCGGCAGCCCCCACCACACCCACTCCCATCACCTTTATCAGAACCAGCTCTGCTTTTAGCTCAGTCCCGATGGAGTGTGGTGATTCGTGATGCCTTGTTAGAAGGGGACTGGCATGCTGCTGGGGCGTTGGCCTGCCCGGTAGTGACAACAAATGGGGGACACCTGGGAACTCAAGATCACAAAATTCTCCTCGGGAGGTCTGGAGACTCCTTACGAACTTTACAACTCTGAACTGTCATTTTGGTGTTTCAACATAACACTGGTATCAAAAACTTGTTCATGTAGTATCAGGTTCATTGTATGGTGTTTCAACATCGACACTGGTATCAAAAACTTGTTCATATACTATCAGGTTCATTGTATGTTGTGGGTTCATTGCAATGTTTAGAACATAGCATGGTGAAACCTGTATTACATTCTGTATTGCATACTCTGTTGTTACAGTTGCGGACACTTTTCAAACTGTAAGGATGGTTTTCTTGCTACATAAGACTGCATAAGATTGGAACATGGACTGACAGACTGGTTACGAGACTTGGGAATTTGGATAATGGACTGATGATGGTTGCAAATCTACAAAACTTGGAAATTACGGGGTGGCTGAAAGCTTTGTTGATGCACAGACTGGCAATGCTGATTGTCATTGTGATTGTCATGATGGTATTGGGGTCTGTGTGGAAATGCTTTATGAATGCTATGATTCAAACGTCAAAAGGATTCTGGATTGTCCAAAAAAGAAAAAGGGGGAAAACCTGGTAGGAATTTTTTTTTGGGGGGGGGATCAGGGTTATGCACTGATCCTACAGGGTTTGGACAATCCAGGCTGGGTCTCTGAGCAGAAAACTGCCACGTGGTAAGCCTGCCCTTGAGGTCACCTGGAAGGGCAAGAAGGAGGAAGTCAATCTAGTGCTTCCTCCCTGTTTGAATGCCTGGATGCACTAACCATAAAGTAGATTTAGTTTGTTCACGCGTACTAATGATGCAGACCTATCACAGCACTTCCGGGTGCGTGATAAGTGCCTTTAGCCAACACATTGTAAGCTTGCATGCTTAAGTTGTGCCTTCTCATGTATTAAGAAAATCTTTGAACGAACGTTAGGGCAGGTTCTGCCCCTACAAAAAGAAAAAGGGGGAATTGTTGGAGAATGGCTCAGAGACAAGGGTCCTGAGCCCACCGAGCAATTGTATGATCAGAGCCTGCTCTAGCTGCTGATGCTGAGCCTCACTAGGGTTTGCCTGCAGCTGCTCGCAGCTGCTGATACATGAGGAATGTCAAGGACGCTTCAGCCCTGTGTACCGTGGTGTGTCGAAAACAGGTTAAGGGGGATTAGGAATAGTGGTCTGAGAAACCTAGTGTTACGATAACGGTGGTCTGAGAAACATTGTGTTACGGTACTGTCGTGTATCGAAAACAAATAGCATGAGAAACTTAGTGTTATGAGAAGCTTGTGCTGTAAGCTAACTGCAAGTAGGTGGACCGTGCGAATACGACCTTTAGAGCTTAAGCCAATCAGCTAGTGACTAGTAGGCATAATAATTATCATTGTCTGTATAAATATATGTACCCTGGACCAATAAAGACACACGTAGATTGATGCTCTATCACCCACACTGAACCCGTCTCGGCGTGTCGTTCGTCCGCGGCTCCGCAGTGACTCACATGCAATCATCTGTTTTAAATATGTTTATTTAAAGAGTATGTAAACAGCCTGTTTATATTTACGAAATGCTCTATAGTTCTGCAAGACATGAAAGCAGTTTTATTTGAAGGACAGGTTTGCATCATTGCTTACTAGGAAAAATTCTGGAATATTTGGGCGCTCTTTTGTGTCATCAGCTATTTGGGGAAAATGGTTAATTTGGAGCAATAAGGTAACAGTGAATGGATATAAATTTGTACATGTAGGAATGCTGACCAAAATTTAGCTCAGTAAGAATAACTAAATAAAATTCTGATACTGCAAATTGCATGCAACTGGTTCACTTCCAACACAGAGATTAAGAAAATACTTTTTTGCCACAGTAAGAATTCAAAAAATCTGTGCTAAATTATCAACAAAATCAACAATTCAAGTCTTCAGGTAACTTGCAAGAAAGTGGCAAGACTTCACACAAATATGCAATTAAAATAAAGATAAAAGAGAGAAATCGTTCTTATTGGTGTCATTTTTGTTTCATTAGAGTAGTTAGTTTTCAAGGTTAATGAAGGATAGATATGCTCTCCTAATAGTCTTGGATTATACACCCAAAAAGACACGCAGAAAATGAGTCACAAATCTTTGTCAGATAGCTGGAGTTTAAACCATGAATCCACAAGGTTATAAAATAATCTGAGAAAAATATTTATAAACAATCCTTCAGGACACAATTTATCTTTAAAAATCATTGATGCAGCTGAATTTCCAAAACACTAATGATACCCTCAAAATCGACACGGAAAGTCTGTAATTTTCACAGAAAGCTTCCTAAAATGAATAGATTTAATTATTTTCATTTCAACAGCTCTTTTAGTTTAATATTGGACCATAAAAAAAAAAAAAAATCAGAATAAGTAAGTTTTTAAAAAGGCAGGGTTTGGTTTAGCTTTCTGTTTGAGATCGTGATAAGGGACAAATACATTCAGGAGTAAATCATGAGCTTGCAGAGGGTATGATGACTTGGAAGTTACCTGTGCTATAGCATAAATATATATTCATCCACTATAAATAAAAACATCTAGGAATCTTTGGCAGCAGGCTGGCCGACATGGTGAGGTAGGATTTAAACTGAGGGACTTGGGGGGTGGTGTCCAAAGTGGTAACACTCATGCCGTTGTGACCAACTGGGAAATAAAGCAGGCCAACCGGAGCAGTGACAAATGTTCCTCAGCTGCCTCCCAAGATGACAACTGGAAGACCAACCACCTCAAGTGTATGTATACCAACACATGCAGCCTGGAGAACAAACAGGAGGAACTGGAACTCCATGTCCAATCATAAAATTATGATATCATAAGAATGACTGAAACATGGTGCGACAACTCAAATGACTGGAGGATCACAATGGATGACTATAAGTTGTTTTGTAGTGACAGGCAGTGCAGAGCCACGGACGAACGACACGCCGAGACGGGTTCAGTGTGGGTGATAGAGCATCAATCTACGTGTGTCTTTATTGGTCCAGGGTACATATATTTATACAGACAATGATAATTATTATGCCTACTAGTCACTAGCTGATTGGCTTAAGCTCTAAAGGTCGTATTCGCACGGTCCAACTACTTGCAGTTAGCTTACAGCACAAGCTTCTCATAACACTAAGTTTCTCATGCTACTATTTCTGATTCCCGTTGACTTGTTTTCGATAAACGACAGTACCGTAACACAATGTTTCTCAGACCACCGTTATCGTAACACTAGGTTTCTCAGACCACTATTCTAATCCCCCTTAACCTGTTTTCGACACACCACGGTACACAGGGCTGAAGCGTCCTTGACATTCCTCATGTATCAGCAGCTGCGAGCAGCTGCAGGCAAACCCTAGTGAGGCTCAGCATCAGCAGCTAGAGCAGGCTCTGATCATACAATTGCTCGGTGGGCTCAGGACCCTTGTCTCTGAGCCATTCTCCAACAATTCCCCCTTTTTCTTTTTGTATGAGCAGAGCCTGCGCTAACGTTCATTCAAAGATTTTCTTAATACATGACAAGGCACAACTGAGGCATGCAGGCTTACAATCTACTGGCTAAAGGCACAGGACCCTTGTCTCTGAGCCATTCTCCAACAATTCCCCCTTTTTCTTTTTGTAGGGGCAGAACCTGCCCTAACGTTCGTTCAAAGATTTTCTTAATACATGAGAAGGCACAACTTAAGCATGCAAGCTTACAATGTGTTGGCTAAAGGCACTTATCACGCACCCGGAAGTGCTGTGATAGGTCTGCATCATTAGTACGCGTGAACAAACTAAATCTACTTTATGGTTAGTGCATCCAGGCATTCAAACAGGGAGGAAGCACTAGATTGACTTCCTCCTTCTTGCCCTTCCAGGTGACCTCAAGGGCAGGCTTACCACGTGGCAGTTTTCTGCTCAGAGACCCAGCCTGGATTGTCCAAACCCTGTAGGATCAGTGCATAACCCTGATCCCCCCCCAAAAAAAAATTCCTACCAGGTTTTCCCCCTTTTTCTTTTTTGGACAATCCAGAATCCTTTTGACGTTTGAATCATAGCATTCATAAAGCATTTCCACACAGACCCCAATACCATCATGACAATCACAATGACAATCAGCATTGCCAGTCTGTGCATCAACAAAGCTTTCAGCCACCCCGTAATTTCCAAGTTTTGTAGATTTGCAACCATCATCAGTCCATTATCCAAATTCCCAAGTCTCGTAACCAGTCTGTCAGTCCATGTTCCAATCTTATGCAGTCTTATGTAGCAAGAAAACCATCCTTACAGTTTGAAAAGTGTCCGCAACTGTAACAACAGAGTATGCAATACAGAATGTAATACAGGTTTCACCATGCTATGTTCTAAACATTGCAATGAACCCACAACATACAATGAAACTGATAGTATATGAACAAGTTTTTGATACCAGTGTCGATGTTGAAACACCATACAATGAACCTGATACTACATGAACAAGTTTTTGATACCAGTGTTATGTTGAAACACCAAAATGACAGTTCAGAGTTGTAAAGTTCGTAAGGAGTCTCCAGACCCCCCGAGGAGAATTTTGTGATCTTGAGTTCCCAGGTGTCCCCCATTTGTTGTCACTACCGGGCAGGCCAACGCCCCAGCAGCATGCCAGTCCCCTTCTAACAAGGCATCACGAATCACCACACTCCATCGGGACTGAGCTAAAAGCAGAGCTGGTTCTGATAAAGGTGATGGGAGTGGGTGTGGTGGGGGCTGCCGACAGCGTTTCCTCATCTTGTAATTGTAAATGCAGAGTTCTGTTCTGTAGCTCAACTTCTGTAATTTTCTTTCAAGTTCTTGGACTCTGTCACTGTCCCTTACCGATGTGTGACCCTGTTGCTTTAATTCGGACAGAGCCGCCGCTTTTCTCTCTGAGCCAGACGCTGACGCGCCGTCAGGGGCGGAACCATCCGAAGGGGGGGGGGGGGGGGCAGAGTTTATGGTGGCACCCTGCTCCCCCCTGTCCCCCCGCGCCGCCTGATTTCTCTGCCGCTTCTTGCGCGGTGGAGCAAACAGGAATACTTGGTGACATGCCCTTAATAGAGCAGAGCTGTTGATTACACCCGAAGAAGGTGGCTAATCGTGACGGACAAGTGGTTTCGGCAGGTACCGGTGGGGATGGTATAGCTCCGATAGCTGCAATAGCAGCAGCAGCTACTTTCTTTTCTGCTTGCATCTCCCTCAGGGCTTTTACGATCGTTCACCAGACCACCCTGTGCTGTCGAGCTTCACTGCCTTTATTGCCTCCAGTGATAGTCTCGTCCCACAATAAATCACCTACTTCGCGCCAATCCTGTTGGCTACATATTAGCGAGGGGTCATAGTCCCTCTCCCCCTCTGCCTCTGAGGTGGGGGGGGGGGGGGAGGGGCATGACTGTAAAGATACTGGGGGGCGGCTGGCCTCCGGACTTTCCCTATTCACATTAACTGTAACTGGCCCTCCTGTTGATGGTACAGGAATACAATCACTGTCAAAAGGCATAGATCCGGATGCCTCACTATCTGGGGTAACAGTGGAACTTTCCCCCCCCAACTTTGCAGTTGCCACAGCTGCAAGGTTCTTTTCAAGCTGACACCGCTTACTATTATTCACCACCTCCCGCCATGGTTTCATCATTTTCCTTGCAGCTTTATACTCATCAATTGCCATATCCCATAAAATATCACCTAACCATCTCCACTCTCCGACATCAAAAAGAGAATTAGGGTCCTGAAAACATCCTTTGACCCATCCTAATGCTACTAAACCTGCGAGTGATTTTATACAATCCACTCCCCGCTTTTCTAAAAAACGCTGTAATAAATCCAGGGCTACCTCCTGTCCCATCTCGGCAACCTGGTGCTCCTTGTTTAAGGCACCTCCGGTCCTGTGCTCCCTGGATAAGGCACAGTACCGTTACTGCCGACCCACCCCTAATTAAGGCACCGTCGGCCCTTTGCTCCCTGCTTAAGGCACTAAAAAATACTCCCGCCGGCTTGTGCTCCCTGCTTAAGGCACTAAAAAATACTCCCGCCGGCCTGTGCTCCCTGTTTAAGGCACTAAAAATTACTCCCGCTGGCTTGTGCTCCCTGTTTAAGGCACTAAAAAATACTCCCGCCGGCTTGTGCTCCCTGTTTAAGGCACTAAAAAATACTCCCGCCGGCTTGTGCTCCCTGTTTAAGGCACTAAAAATACTCCCGCCGGCTTGTGCTCCCTGTTTAAGGCACTAAAAAATACTCCCGCCGGCTTGTGCTCCCTGTTTAAGGCACTTAAAATACTCCCGCCGGCTTGTGCTCCCTGTTTAAGGCACTTAAAAATACTCCCGCCGGCTTGTGCTCCCTGTTTAAGGCACTAAAAAATACTCCCGCCGGCTTGTGCTCCCTGTTTAAGGCACTAAAAATTACTCCCGCCGGCTTGTGCTCCCTGATTAAGGCACTAAAAATACTCCCGCCGGCATGTGCTCCCTCTTTAAGGCACTAAAAATACTCCCGCTGGCCTGTGCTCCCTGTTTAAGGCACTAAAAAATACTCCCGGCGGCATGTGCTCCCTGTTTAAGGCACTAAAAAATACTCCCGCCGGCTTGTGCTCCCTGTTTAAGGCACTAAAAATTACTCCCGCTGGCATATGCTCCCTCTTTAAGGCACTAAAAAAAACTCCCGCCGGCTTGTGCTCCCTGCTTAAGGCACTAAAAAATACTCCCGCCGGCTTGTGCTCCCTGCTTAAGGCACTAAAAAATACTCCCGCCGGCTTGTGCTCCCTGTTTAAGGCACTAAAAAATACTCCCGCCGGCTTGTGCTCCCTGTTTAAGGCACTAAAAATACTCCCGCCGGCTTGTGCTCCCTGTTTAAGGCACTAAAAAATACTCCCGCCGGCCTGTGCTCCCTGTTTAAGGCACTAAAAATACTCCCACCGGCTTGTGCTCCCTGTTTAAGGCGCTAAAAAATACTCCCGCCGGCTTGTGCTCCCTGTTTAAGGCACTAAAAATACTCCCGCCGGCTTGTGCTCCCTGTTTAAGGCACTAAAAAATACTCCCGCCGGCTTGTGCTCCCTGTTTAAGGCACTAAAAATACTCCCACCGGCTTGTGCTCCCTGTTTAAGGCGCTAAAAAATACTCCCGCCGGCTTGTGCTCCCTGTTTAAGGCACTAAAATACTCCCTTTGATATGTTGCTGATGCTCCGTGACTAAGGCACCAGTTGCAGCTCTTGCCAGCAGTCCTTGCAGAGAGCGACCCTCTGTCTCGGTTCACGTCCTCGGAACGACCTGTCGGAGGCCCACTGTCCAATCGTTCTTGATTCGGCTAGGCGCTGCTGTCTCTGATGTTTCCCCGTGTTTGTTTCTGCCGCCGCTGTCTGCAGTGCCTTTCCATGTCAGCTTCCGTCGCCCCTCTGCGTCAGTTCTGGCGCCCCCCCGCTTCCACTTCCGGGGCCACCCTGCGCTCGCCTCCAGCGCCCCCTCGCGTCCGCCCCCGGGGCCGCTCAGTGTCCACCTGTGGCATCCCTTCGCATCCACCCCCGGGGCTGCCGCAGTCGGCTCCTTACCACGTCAGCTCCGGTGTCTTTCTGCTTCCGTTCGTGGGGCCACTCACTTCTGGTCTCGGGACCGCTCCGCCTCCGCTCTCCGGGGCCAATCACCTCCGTTCTGCGGGGCCGGTCTGCCTCTGCTCTGCGGGGCTGGTCACCTCCACTCTCGGGGCCGCTCTGCCTCCGTTTCTCGGGGCCGCTCCACCTCGGCTCTCGGGGCCGGTCCAGCCGGCTTCTCTCCGCGTACTCCCCCGGGGCTGCTGGGGCCGGCACCTCTCCGTCTCAGCTCGTGGACCCTGAACGCTGCTGTATTTGGTGTTTCTCCGGGTCCGTTCTCAAATTCCTCGGTCGTTGCTGTTTTTTCTTTCTGGGTCCGCCGCTCCGTCTGTGTTATTCTTCTATGCAGGTCCCTGTTCGGGCGCCATCTTGCGGAGCCGCGGACGAACGACACGCCGAGACGGGTTCAGTGTGGGTGATAGAGCATCAATCTAGGTGTGTCTTTATTGGTCCAGGGTACATATATTTATACAGACAATGATAATTATTATGCCTACTAGTCACTAGCTGATTGGCTTAAGCTCTAAAGGTCGTGTTCGCACGGTCCAACTACTTGCAGTTAGCTTACAGCACAAGCTTCTCATAACACTAAGTTTCTCATGCTACTATTTCTGATTCCTGTTGACTTGTTTTCGATACACGACAGTACCGTAACACAATGTTTCTCAGACCACCGTTATCGTAACACTAGGTTTCTCAGACCACTATTCCTAATCCCCCTTAACCTGTTTTCGACACACCACGGTACACAGGGCTGAAGCGTCCTTGACATTCCTCATGTATCAGCAGCTGCGAGCAGCTGCAGGCAAACCCTAGTGAGGCTCAGCATCAGCAGCTAGAGCAGGCTCTGATCATACAATTGCTCGGTGGGCTCAGGACCCTTGTCTCTGAGCCATTCTCCAACAAGTCACTACACCATTTCTGACAGGAATATACATAATGCTTGGAGATGTTTATATGGTTCCCAGTCCAGTGTATATTCATGTCACTGGTTTAAAGGTTATAATTTTCCTTACTGAATTGAGGAAAAGGTATTGTGTTGGCAAAGCATTAAATTCAGCATATGGCCTAAATGAGTTCAGTTTTTTTCGTCCCCCAGGGAGCTTTTATATGACCTTTGATAAATACCTCTGTGCCATCTAAGAATCAGGGGTGATAAATGTGTCGTCTTCCGACTCCCTTTTTGCTGTTACCCATTCAGGCACTAAGCACTCTCAGACTATGTTCTGCTGCAGGAAGCACTGATCATGCACAGAGAGGGTATATTAGTTTCTGCAGTGATGCAAATGCTGGTAGCTATAGGTCATGTAAAAACTGCAACAGAAAAAATACAATTCGAGTAATGCAACACAACTTCAAAACTGTGGATATGAGTCCAGTTTGATTATTATGTCTTGCTTCAGGTCAAAACATTTACTTCTCACTAACATGCAAGAGTTTTGTCTTAAGAAAAAAGGAACTTCAAATCTTAGAAATGACAACAAATATGACAGGCAAAAATTTGTGATCTGTTTTCTTGCACTAAAAACTAGAGTATCATGCTGGGTAACCTGTTTGACTAGTGCATTCTAGATCTTTCATAGAGCAAGTGATTGCTATTCTCACTGCTGGACACTGACAATTTATGAAATAAAGTGTGTTGCAGAACATGCTGGTGTTTTCCTAAAAGCATGGGCCGCCTTTAAGTATCTATATTTTGTGCATACTAGCACATTACAGTGATTGCTTAAATATATCAATTTGAATATGTATGAATAAATAAATATCCATAATCTGGGTAAATGTTCCTTCTCAAAATATCTGCAGTTTTTATGCAGCTCTCAGAATTGTGTCCTCTGTACTCTGGTCAAAACCTTAATGTTGTCAGATAAGAAATGCAATGGATCAATCATGCAGCCTTCCATGTTCCTGCATTACTGTTGTCAACCCACATTACTTTCTTCCCCTTCTTGCCTGCCTGTATGAACTATTTCTCCTTACCTCTCTCTGAAGAATATTTTTTTCTTTGAATGTAGAAGATAGCCTTATCACCAGCATTTTTTTGGTAGATAACAAAAGGCATTTTAGAAGGTTAAACTATAGGAAACATGTAACCATAAATAAGATAAAAAATAGAAATTGATTCAAGAGAAACTACTTGCTGGTTTCAAATTCTCACCTTCTGTTATGCTAAAATGGTATCTGTAAGGAAACCACCCTGATCTCCCATTCATTGTAAAGGGACAGACACCTTGGGAACACTTATTTCCAAAAAATATAGCAAATTGTTAAAGTATATTCCTTCAGGTATGAGCTAACATACCCTTTTGATCACTTGTTACAATCTTGCTTCATCTGTTAAGATCACTTATCTTACCTGAATTCATCAAATTTTCCATTATTTTTCTTCTATGCAGGCTGTCCGTCAGAGTTGCACTTCCTCAAGTAACTGCCAATGCAGTTTGGCTAACTGTGTGGTAGTACTAAAAGCTAATAAATCTTTTCAGGAGGACAGGTAGTCCTGAGAATGCTCTGAATTTAAAGTCTGATTTATGTCCCTGACTCAGCAGAAACGTCCCCTCTGTAGGAACAAAGGCTCCAACACCTAAGTTGAGCTGAAAATTCCTGAAGTGGCAAAATATTACCTAAGTCTTGACTGAAGTTTAACCATGGACAATAAATTACAGCTGGGCATTGTCTGAGAACCTAAACCTTAAAATGGGGTATCGTTTACTTTAGGCTTTGAAATCTGATCTAACTGCTAATTCAATTTCTCTTTCCTGAGTAAAATAAAATTGCTGTTTGGAGTGAGATGTCATATTGGCCCGCTGAAAAAATCATTCAAATTACTGGAAGGCTAGAAATCAATAAAATAAAGTGTCAGTGAATAAAGAAACATTATGGAAGGAGAAACCCATTTCTAACCCCTTTTTTTTTTTCTAAAATCTTTTTTAGATAGTCTGATAGAAAAGTTATTTTAGTAGGTTTAGAAATATTTTGTTGCATGTGTCTTTCCTTCTCCAGATCTGGATCATGTTTGAGCATCGAAGAAAGAATCATTATAATACCATGTGTGTTTTTTTGTAAGAAGAATCTTAAGTGCCTGTATTATTTTGTAGATTCACAGAGTAATTTAGATCGAGAGGAATATCCAGGGTCATTTAATCCAAAGCCCTACTGAAAGCAGGTCCAATTAGCTCAGGCTGCTCAGGAGTTTTTCAGTTGAGTTTTGAACACTTTATCCAGTCAAATTTCAAATATCCTCAGAAAGGGAGATATTAATATTTTCATTTTGTAGGCAACATATTCTGCTGTTTAAACACTTTAATTGTATTTTTTTTTATTCTAAGGCCAATTGAAATTTCTCTTCATGCAACCTCTTATACTTTTTTCCTCATGACATTTTGACATGCCTCTACCTGGCTCTGTCTTCTCTATAACTACAGGTAATGTATCCATGTAGCCCAAGGGGCTCGCTCGCCTCGCCGCCGCCGCCGCCGCCGCCGCGCCCCTCTCTCTCCCGCGCACCGCGCCTGCGCCGGAGGGGCCAGAGCCGGCGCGCGAACGCCGGGCTGCAGGACCGCGATCGGCGCGCAGAGCGCCCGGCGGCACCGCGCACGGGGCGGCGGCGGCGGCTCCTTACCGGGAGGAAGCGACGGGCGAGGCGGCGCCGCTCCGCAAGCACCGCCGCGTCACGGTGCCGGTAACCGCGGAGGCAGCAGCGATCGCTGCAGAGGGCGCCCCCACCGCGCATGCGCGGCCCCGGGGCTGCAGGACCGCATTTTCGGGGAGCAGCCGGGAGCCCGCAGGAAAACACCCAAAACCGGCACCAAAACTGCACCTCGAGCCGCGCTGCGGGGGCCGCGGCGGTAGAGAGGGCTGCGCCGGGCCACGCACCACAGAGAGCAGCGCAGCTGTCCGGCGGCCGGGCCCGCGAAAACTACAGCTCCCGGCATGCCCTGGGGCAAGCACAGCATGGCGCCCGCCGTCCGGTGCCGGCAGACTGCAGCTCCCGGCATGCCCCGGGAGGCAGCTCGCCCTGCGCTCTCCCCCTGCCGGGACACAGAGCAGAACTCTCCCAGAGCTCCGAGGGTGCCATCGGGGGTGCCACGGCCATGCGATCCGTAAGGCTTCAGGTAGTTGTTGCATAATTTTTGAAATGAAATGTGTTCCTCTGTCCAAGTCTGTGCTTTCTATTAATCCATATCTGGGATAATGTTTTCCAGTAACACCTTGGATACCATGGTTGCCATTGCCCTCGGTGTGGGGGATTGCTTCCACCCAGTGAGTTAAGTGAGCCACTAATACCAACAAATACTTCCACCTGACGTGCGGAAAACAGACTCCACAATCTGGTAGATTGTAAAGTAGGTATGTTTATTCAGCGCTGGGCACACAGGGGATCGCTCCTCCGAATGTGTATGCTGACATGTGGCACCGTTGCCTTAGATTTATAGAGCAAATGATTACATATTCATAATATTTCGCAATACGCCTATACATATGCATCACCTATCCCCGCTTCGTATTAAAATTAGCATTTCCATGGTCTCCTCCCAGTTGAGTCTGCGCAGTGAGTTCCTTTGGTCCTGGGCAGGGGTTGTGAAGGACTGGGCGGTGGTCGTGGGAGGAAGTATCTCCTCTTCCTCAGTGCTGAACTTTTCACCCCGAATTCCTGCGCAGTCTCTGTCACCCCCTGGACCCGCAGAGCAGGTTTGTGCCGGTTGTGGGGTAATCTTCACTTACTCAGGGGTGGAGGAGGCTTTTTACTTAAACAGGAGATAGTGGTCGAGCAACACAAACACAGCACTATCTATCTTGTTCGATCTAAGCAAACTCTTATCTCGACTATTTCCCTTGTCATCCCCTTCTTGCTATTCCCATATTAACCCTTACATCCCCTGTTCCTATCTAGGCCCTGTATCACACCCTTGTATTTGAGGTAGCTCTGTTAAGTCTACCTGGGGGCTTTGTATGGCTAGCTCCTGTTCCCCAGCCACCTTTTTCTCATTACCTTGTGGTTCACTTTTTAACAAATCAGACATCGATCAACTAGTTGTTTAGCCTCCGTATATATTCCTATACACCCATATTGTCTAAGAAAATGATCACAAAGCGATTGCGTTCCCCAGTGTATTTTCTGATGTATTAATGAGAGAATTTCTCATGATAATGTTTTGTTTAACATCTACCTTCCATCTGGTAAAGTCCATTTTCCTTCTGGATCTTTTTCCCCACTATTTTTAAGTATAACCTTCTCTTGTTCTGTGAAATTTGGGGCTAAATTCTCATAATCCCCCATTGTTATTACCAATAAAACTACTGATGATGATTCTGTAGCTGCTTTTCTGGCTACTTCATCTGCTAAATTATTCCCTGAAATGGGATATTAATCAAATTTGGTATTATGCTTGCACGAGACAAGATACATTGTTTGTATTGCTCTACCTCTATTACCTGTTCAAAACAAAGCCCCCCCCCCCCTTTCTTTCCTTAAATAAGTGTGTATTAGCAAAAGATCACCTCACAACCAGCACAAACTAGCTCTGTGGTTTGGCCCGGGTCCAGGAGGCGACAAAGACTGCGCAGGAATTCAAGATGAAAAGTTCAGCACTGAGGTAGAGGAGATACTTCCTCCCACGACCCCTGCCCAGGACCAAAGGAACTCACTGCGCAGCCGCAAGGAGGAGGAGACCTAATTATAATAAGAAGTGAGGGCAGGCGGGGATAGGTTATGAATATGTATAGATGTCTCATGAATATGCAACACTTTGTAACATATAAGCAAGGCGGGAGCAGCGGGGGGGGGGGGGGGGGGGCGGGGAACACAGGCTTGTTGTGGCGGAGCGATCCCCCATGTGCCCAGCGCCGAATAAACATACCTGCTTTACAACCCTTAGTTGTGAAGTCTTTCATCCATAAATCATCCCCCTTATTTCCATCGATGCTCCCCTCCGATGTCCTTTCACATGCACAACTGCAGTTTCTGTAGGGAGCTTCAGGGCTTCTAAAACTTCTCTGATCAGCCGCTCGTGTACTAGCTCCTTCCCTTTTGTATTTATAAGGCCTCTTCCTTCCCATGTTTTTCCAAATGTGTGGACCACTCCAAATGCATACTTTGTGTCTGTGTACACTGTCCCTTCCTTATCTCTCAAATATACCAATGCTTGTTTTAGGGCATAGACTTCACAGGCTTGTGCTGACCACCCAGCAGGTAATTTCCCCTTTTCAAACACTTCCATCTTCTGCCCCTCGATAATTGCATAACCCAATATTCTTTTCCCTTCTAGGCATCGAGAGGACCCATCAATAAATAGTTTTTCCCTATAGGGCAAAGGTTCATCTAACAGATCTTCTCTTATTTTCATTTGATAACTTATAAAATCCAAACACTTACGCTCTGGTTCCTGAGTATCCTCCCTGATTCTCCTCCCATAATTCTAGTAATTTAACCACCAGTTTTCCTTCATCCAGCACCACACCTATTACTAACTTCACTTGTAAATCTCTACCTAGCAAATTACATCCTACCCCTGGCATTAACAGCAGATCATTAACAGCATATTGATCTTCCCCTTGTATTAACACATTCTTTATAACTGGGACTGAAAACCCTTTGCCTTTGGCCCATAAAGCCCAGGCTGTATCTTTTACATAATCTTCCTCCTGGGGACTTAATTTCAAATTTATCAAGGGCTCTTCTGTTGGTATACCCCCCCCCCAGGAGATAGAGCTCCTGACACCCCTAGTGATTACCACCCTCATCCTGTTGGGTTAAATAATTATGTACTGGATGGTAATGCATAATCAGCTGATGTATATGAGCTAGTTTGCTGCTGCTGGGAGCAATTTCCCTGAAATTATGTGTGAGAAGGTACAATTAGAGAGGGGGAAACCTGGGAGAAGGCTCTCTTAAGTCCTCTTGGTATACAGAAGGAGCTTGCTATTTCACCTACTGTTTAGGTTTTAGTCTAGGAAGGACGTTCAGCTTGTCACTCAACAACTTGTCAGCAATGTGTCTTATGACTAGAGACTTTGCAGTCTTTAAAATTCATGGTGATACTTTGCTGGACGTATCTGGGAACCACCTGTTTTTTGGCTCTCAGTATGTTACTTGAAACTTCTCCTTGAATTCCAGTGTCTGCAAGCTGCTTGCTCTTAAGAGATTGCTCCTGTGATAGGAATTGCTAACGTTCAAAAGAACTGAATGCTGCTCGAGTCACCCTGGCCCTGGAGTGTAACTGCAGTAATTGAAGCGTTTGAACTCCTTAAACAACTGAGAGGGGAAGTCAGGTTTCTTGGAGTGAGTGTGAGTGCTGAACAAGGCAGCTGCTTGTGTTGAGTGCTTAGGAGGGATTTGGAATGACAGTGTATCTCCGGCGATGTTTTCAAGCCTTGCCACTACCCACAGCTTAACTGTCCCTTATATCCTGTGCTAAGCAGGATATAAGAAGGTTATGAACTGTTCAGCCTGTGTCCTGGATACATAGGCGATTCAGCATGGTTACATTTGGAAATAGTTTTGTAACAGTTCAACATACAAAGACTGGAAGGGGGTGTGGGGAGGAGGGGAGCACCCAAACATCCTTTGTTTTGCAACAGCTGCAGAAGTGACAGTCCTGCAACTGTCATCCTAAAAGCTGAGCGTGTTAAAAGGCACATATAAATTTTTACTACATCTTTGAAAAACCTTACAGTTCATGAAAAGCAGGGTGTCCGGGGTTTTGTGTACTGGAGGTAGGTAATACTGTTTTAATTGCTTCAAGTATAATTCATAAGCTAGAATGGTACAAATCAAGGTTTTGACGGTAAGAATGGTTGCTGAGGGTTTTATGGCTTGTGAGATGATTGTGTTTCTGTGTATGAATGAGGTTGAAGGGCTGGAAGTATATTTAAGTAGAGAGATGAGCAACAGGGAGCCACAGACTTTTTTTTTTTTTTTTTTTCCTAGATTAAAACCAGGGTTGAGGGTTTGCTTAAACTCAGCTGGTGAACTAGCAAGTTTAAATGTTTGGTTGACTTCTTTACAGACTGACCTTAGCCATCAAGACAGTGTGAGCCAAGGGAGCAGTCCCTGGGTTAGGTGCTGGAAAGCACCTCTGACATTTAGCACTGAATCAATGAGGCATTTCCAAGAGCTGGGGAAAGTTACTGGGTCTCCAGTTCTTCTTCCATCTTTGGTGTAAGGAAATGCTTGGTTTCTGCTATCATGGTCCTTTTCCTCCTGGCTATTTTTATTGCCACGCCCTCTCCCTCCCTGTGCCATTCACCTTCTACCTGATAAACAGGTTATACCGGCTGGGCAGGAAGTAGCTGACTTTTGCAGTATTTCTGTCAATTTAAGTCATGCCAGCTGTGAATGTGATGCTCTGTAAGCCTGGGGATGGCAAGTTTGTCATGTCTTCAGGAGTAACCTTCTTCTTGCCATTCCAGTAACTTTCTAGGAGCTTCTTTCCAGGCAAGGAATGAAATACCATTTTCTTAATTTGCTCTTTTCCTGATTTTTTTTTTTTTTTTTTAAGAGGTAGAAAAACAAACATTTAAAGGAAATCACTGTGTAGATATTTACAGCTTTTTTTTGCTACGTGTATCAGACTTTGTTTTTACAGTTAAGTGGACTGGTGGTAGTCCACTGCATGACCTAGTTGGCAAGCTGCTGTAACAGGGCTTTGGTGCTTCAGTCTTCTGTGAAGCTTTATGTATGTCATTTTGAATGTCTGATTATGTGCTGCAGTTTATCTCATCATGTCAAAAGTCAGCACTTTGCTATATTGCAGCAATGGATAAGCTAATCAGCTGATTTTTTTGGTTTTGACTTGAAGCTATCTGTCCTAATTTACAATTTAATTTAATTTAGGAAACAGCTAGTCCTGAAAATTGTCTCTCTCTGCGCTATTGACTAGGACTTTAATTCTTATGAGACTTCCACAAAGTAAGACTGGGGATGGGGTGGGAAGTCTGTTTTTGTTTCCCAGTGCTTGCAGAAGAAGGTTCAGGAACTGGACTAGGAATAGACCATTTCAGAAAACAGATTTTCAGTACCACACTAGTCATAACTCTTTACATGTATGGGTTCTGATTACTAAATTGTGGTTGAGTACGAGGTAGGAATTGCCATTTTACAATTTAGTTGTGGAGCTTGAAGGATTTCCCTAGGTTTTCAATCACTAGTTTTAAACTGGATTATAGATAACCAAAACCTTCATGTATAGCACCGTGGATGGAGCTTTCAGGATACAAAGAAGTTTGTACAAGTAACTGTGGCAACTCAAAACAGTCTGTGAGAGTTTTCATCTAACATTAGAGCTCATGTTTTTATTAAGGAAGTTGTTCACCTCCATTAACTTTGCTAGTTTGTATGGCTTTAAAATAGAAGTATTCTCTGTCAAAACAGTTTTTCAAAAAATATTTGTGGAAGTTGTCACTTGGTGTACTGAATTAGGAAAATATATGTCCTATGTGAATGAGTAAATTATTAAATGGCCAAAGAGGTTCTTTAGGGTATAATTTCTAAGCCCTTTGCAAAGGGACAGTCCTCCTTATGGTACAAGAGGATGAGATGGTGGAGGCAGCACCACTGTGTTAATAGCAGTGGTCAGTTCTTAACTGCTGTCAAAGGAAGAGCACTGTGCTGTCTTAATGAATGTTTCAGATGTAATCTCAAGTAACATGCTTCAGTTTTCCATACTGGGCAGGGATATTTGTGGGTGTGGAAAACATAGGCATGATTGGTGTCAAAATAGTATATGGTGTGATAAGTGTAATTGTTGTACCCTGTGTGGATCTGAAATGATGTGTGATCGCTATAAGCTGTATAATAATTGGGATGAATGTTGGGATCAAATTGAGAATATGCAAGCATAAAATATAGACGAGCGTGCTTCTTGCTGGGAACAACAGAACCGCTTTTTAGAAACCCCGCCACTTTCAAAAGATCCAAGAGGAGAACAGCAGGCCAAGAGGCAGAGGCCTCCAGACTTTCAAAGGACCCAAGAAGGGACGGCCGTGTACCCCATCAAGTCAAATGATCCCATGGAGGAAGAGCAGGACGACTGTCTGGTAAAGGGGGATTGCAGAGCCGCGGACGAACGACACGCCGAGACGGGTTCAGTGTGGGTGATAGAGCATCAATCTACGTGTGTCGTTATTGGTCCAGGGTACATATATTTATATAGACAATGATAATTATTATGCCTACTAGTCACTAGCTGATTGGCTTAAGCTCTAAAGGTCGTATTCGCACGGTCCACCTACTTGCAGTTAGCTAACAGCACAAGCTTCTCATAACACTAAGTTTCTCATGCTACTATTTCTGATTCCTGTTGACTTGTTTTCAATACACGACAGTACCGTAACACAATGTTTCTCAGACCACCGTTATCGTAACACTAGGTTTCTCAGACCACTATTCCTAATTCCCCTTAACCTGCTTTCGACACACCACGGTACACAGGGCTGAAGCTTCCTTGACATTCCTCCTGTATCAGCAGCTGCAGGCAAACCCTAGTGAGGCTCAGCATCAGCAGCTAGAGCAGGCTCTGATCATACAATTGCTCGGTGGGCTCAGGACCCTTGTCTCTGAGCCATTCTCCAACAATTCCCCCTTTTTCTTTTTGTATGAGCAGAGCCTGCGCTAACGTTCATTCAAAGATATTCTTAATACATGACAAGGCACAACTTAAGCATGGAAGCTTACAATGTGTTGGCTAAAGGCACTTATCACGCACCCGGAAGTGCTGTGATAGGTCTGCATCGTTAGCACGCGTGAACAAACTAAATCTACTTTATGGTTAGTGCATCCAGGCATTAAAACAGGGAGGAAGCACTAGATTGACTTCCTCCTTCTTGCCCTTCCAGGTGACCCCAAGGGCAGGATTACCATGTGGCAGTTTTCTGATCAGAGACCCAGCCTGGATTGTCCAAACCCTGTAGGATCAGTGCATAACCCTGATCCCCCCACAAAAAAAATTCCTACCAGGTTTTTCCCCTTTTTCTTTTTTGGACAATCCAGACTCCTTTTGACGTTTGAATCATAGCATTCATAAAGCATTTCCACACAGACCCCAATACCATCATGACAATCATAATGACAATCAGCATTACCAGTCCATGCATCAACAAAGCTTTCAGCCACCCAGTAATTTCCAAGTTTTGTAGATTTGCAACCATTATCAGTCCATTATCCAAATTCCCAAGTCTCGTAACCAGTCTGTCAGTCCGTGTTCCAATCTTATGCAGTCTTATGTAGCAAGAAAACCATCCTTACAGTTTTAAAAGTGTCAGCAACTGTAACAACAGAATATGCAATACAGAATGTAATACAGGTTTCACCATGCTATGTTCTAAACATTGCAATGAACCCACAACATACAATGAACCTGATACTACATGAACAAGTTTTTGATACCAGTGTTGATGTTGAACAACATACAATGACAGTTCAGAGTTGTAAAGTTCGTAAGGAGTCTCCAGACCCCCCGAGGAGAATTTTGTGATCTTGAGTTCCCAGGTGTCCCCCATTTGTTGTCACTACCGGGCAGGCCAACGCTCCAGCAGCATGCCAGTCCCCTTCTAACAAGGCATCACGAATCACTGCACTCCATCGGGACTGAGCTAAAAGCGGAGCTGGTTCTGAGAAAGGTGATGGGAGTGGGTGGGGGGGGGCTGCCGGCAGCGCTTCCTCTTCTTGTAATTGTAAATGCAGAGTTCTGTTCTGTAGCTCAACTTCTGTAATTTTCTTTCAAGTTCTTGGACTTTGTCACTGTCCATTACCGATGTGTGACCCTGTTGCTTTAATTTGGACAGAGCCGCTGCTTTTCTCTCTGAGCCAGACGCTGACGCGCTGTCAGGGGCGGAACCATCTGAAGGGTGAGGGTGCGGGCAGAGTTTATGGTGGCACGCCGCTCCCCCCTGTCCCCCCGCGCCGCCTGATTTCTCTGCCGCTTCTTGCACGGCGGAGCAAACAGGAACACTTGGTGACATTTCCTTAATAGAGCAGAGCTGTTGATTACACCCGAAGAAGATGGCTAATCGGGACGGACGGTTGGTTTCGGCAGGGACCAGTGGGGATGGTACAGCGCTGACAGCCGCCATTGCAGCAGCAGCTACTTTCTTTTCTGCTGGCATCTCCCCCAGAGCTTTTACGATCGTTCGCCAGACCACCCCGTGCTGTCATGCTTCACTGCCTTTATTGCCTCCAGTGATAGTCTCGTCCCACAATAAATCACCTACTTTGCGCCACTCCTGTTGGCTACATATTAGCGAGGGGCCATCGTCCCTCTGCCCCTCCGCCTCTGAGGTAGGGGGGAGTGGGGGGGGGCATGACTGTAAAGATACTGGGGGGGGGCTGGCCTCCGGACTTTCCCTATTCACATTAACTGTAACTGGCCCTCCTGTTGATGGTACAGGAATACGATCACTGTCAAAAAGCATAGATCCGGATGCCTCACTATCTGGGGTAACAGTGGAACTTTCCCCCCCCAGCTTTGCAGTTGCCACAGCTGCAAGGTTCTTTTCAAGCTGACACCGCCCACTATTACTCACCACCTCCCGCCATGGTTTCATCATTTTCCTTGCAGCTTTATCCTCGTCTATTACCATATCCCACAAAACATCACCTAATCGTCTCCACTCGTCGACATCAAAAAGAGAATTAGGGTCCTGAAAACATCATTTGACCCATCCTAATGCTACTAAACCTGCGAGTGATTTTATACAATCCACTCCCCGCTTTTCTATAAAGCGCTGTAATAAATCCAGGGCTACCTCCTGTCCCATCTCGGCAACCTGGTGCTCCTTGTTTAAGGCACCTCCAGTCCTGTGCTCCCTGGATAAGGCACAGTACTGTTACTGCCGACCCACCCCTAATTAAGGCACCGTCGGCCCTTTGCTCCCTGCTTAAGGCACTAAAAAATACTCCCACCGGCCTGTGCTCCCTGTTTAAGGCACTAAAAATACTCCCGCCGGCTTGTGCTCCCTGTTTAAGGCGCTCAAATATACTCCCGCCGGCCTGTGCTCCCTGTTTAAGGCACTAAAAATACTCCCGCCGGCCTGTGCTCCCTGTTTAAGCCACTAAAAATACTCCCGCCGGCTTGTGCTCCCTGTTTAAGGCACTAAAAAATACTCCCGCTGGCTTGTGCTCCCTGTTTAAGGCACTAAAAAATACTCCCGCCGGCTTGTGCTCCCTGTTTAAGGCACTAAAAAATACTCCCGCTGGCTTGTGTTCCCTGTTTAAGGCACTAAAAATACTCCCGCTGGCTTGTGCTCCCTGTTTAAGGCACTAAAAAATACTCCCACCGGCCTGTGCTCCCTGTTTAAGGCACTAAAATTACCCCCTTACTTTGATATGTTGCTGATGCTCCGTGACTAAGGCACCAGTTGCAGCTCTTGCCAGCAGCCCTTGCAGAGAGCGACCCTCTGTCTCAGTTCACGTCCTCGGAACGACCTGTCGGAGGCCCACTGTCCAATCGTTCTTGATTCGGCTAGGCGCTGCTGTCTCTGATGTTTCCCCGTGTTTGTTTCTGCCGCCGCTGTATGCAGTGCCTTTCCATGTCAGCTTCCGTCGCCCCTCTGCGTCAGTTCCGGCGCCCCCCCGCTTCCACTTCCGGGGCCACCCTGCGCTCGCCTCCAGCGCCCCCTCGCGTCCTCCCCCGGGGCCGCTCAGTGTCCACCTGTGGCATCCCTTCGCGTCCTCCCCCGGGGCTGCCGCAGTCGGCTCCTTACCACGTCAGCTCCGGTGTCTTTCTGCTTCCGTTCGTGGGGCCACTCACTTCTGGTCTCGGGACCGCTCCGCCTCCGCTCTCCGGGGCCAATCACCTCCGCTCTCCGGGGCCGGTCACCTCTGCTCTGCGGGGCCGGTCTGCCTCTGCTCTGCGGGGCTGGTCACCTCCACTCTCGGGGACGCTCTGCCTCCGTTTCTCGGGGCCGCTCCACCTCGGCTCTCGGGGCCGGTCCAGCCGGCTTCTCTCCGCGTACTCCCCCGGGGCTGCTGGGGCCGGCACCTCTCCGTCTCAGCTCGTGGACCCTGAACGCTGCTGTATTTGGTGTTTCTCCGGGTCCGTTCTCAAATTCCTCGGTCGTTGCTGTTTTTTTTCTGGGTCCGCCGCTCCGTCTGTGTTATTCTTCTATGCAGGTCCCTGTTCGGGCGCCATCTTGCGGAGCCGCGGACGAACGACACGCCGAGACGGGTTCAGTGTGGGTGATAGAGCATCAATCTACGTGTGTCTTTATTGGTCCAGGGTACATATATTTATATAGACAATGATAATTATTATGCCTACTAGTCACTAGCTGATTGGCTTAAGCTCTAAAGGTCGTATTCGCACGGTCCACCTACTTGCAGTTAGCTAACAGCACAAGCTTCTCATAACACTAAGTTTCTCATGCTACTATTTCTGATTCCTGTTGACTTGTTTTCAATACACGACAGTACCGTAACACAATGTTTCTCAGACCACCGTTATCGTAACACTAGGTTTCTCAGACCACTATTCCTAATTCCTCTTAACCTGTTTTCGACACACCACGGTACACAGGGCTGAAGCGTCCTTGACATTCCTCATGTATCAGCAGCTGCAGGCAAACCCTAGTGAGGCTCAGCATCAGCAGCTAGAGCAGGCTCTGATCATACAATTGCTCAGTGGGCTCAGGACCCTTGTCTCTGAGCCATTCTCCAACAATTCCCCCTTTTTCTTTTTGTATGAGCAGAGCCTGCGCTAACGTTCATTCAAAGATTTTCTTAATACATGACAAGGCACAACTGAGGCATGCCGGCTTACAATCTACTGGCTAAAGGCACAGGACCCTTGTCTCTGAGCCATTCTCCAACAACCTACCTTCCTGTGTGTGTGTTTGTTTGTTTTAATACAGCCTATATATAAAAATCTATAGATTTATTTAAAGCTGAACGTTGATCTTTTTGTGCTGTCATTAATTTGCAGAGAAAACTCAGTATAAATAAATAATCACCAATGGGCAAGATTTTGGCATGCTTCCAACTGTTCACCTTAAAAAAGAACCCTGAGCCTAAACATGAAGACAAAATTTGTCATAACTGTTTAGGTTTTGTTGGAGAACACAGTTTTCCATCATTAAAATCCCTTCAAGGGCTTCATTTCCCACTTTTTTATCTTATTGATCATCTGGATAGCTGAAAACTGAATAAAATTAAAAATGAAAAGGGCTTTTCTGAATCATAAATCCTAAAACAGATTATATAGTTAGATAGCTTATTGCATATAGTATCTAAAATATTACCATAGGAAGAGCTGTGTTTTTTTTTTTCCAGTTTAAAAATACGATTAGCTAAATACAGAAAAGCACAGCTCTAGTAATTAAAGCCTGGTGATTTTTTTCTTTTGACTGAATATTAATGGCATATATTGCTGTATATTTGAGCACAGCTGAATGTTTCAAACAAAATATTGCTGGTTTATTTTGCTATAGTCAGAAATACCAGTGCAAACTTGTACTGAATTAGAGCCATTAGGCAGGAATACCAACTACACCATCATCCACAGATGAACCATAGTGCTAGCTGGCTAAAATGAAAACAGTGACAGTGAGCCCCAGACAGGGTGGGTATTGCCATTGGCAGAGAAAATTTGACTGGATTTCAGGATTCCTGGATTACAGGGAATCCACACAGTCATTGCTGAATACCCAGGAAAACCTCCTCTCTTCCAGCACCTCTGAAGCTTGTTCATGTGTCCACTCTCTGCTCTTCTCTAGAGTCTTCCCACCTTGACTATTAAGGGTTTCATCTCCTAATCAGAATTTATAAGAAACTACAATATAAAATATTTACTACAACAGTAGGAACTAAAGACCAGTATGCAGCTTTATAGCCCTACATTGCTTTAGTGCTTCATGGATTGGTAATGATATTATTCTTTCCCTATTTTATTCTTAAACATTGTAACTGAATTTTGGGTTACATTCACACATCAAAATTACAAGGTTCTGATCTGATGTAGCAGATGTTATGTTGTTAACTTCAGAATAATTTTGTCAATGTATATCAGCAGACTATGTAATCTAGCACTCATTAATAGCCACTGAATGAGTCCGTGCCTTTTACAGGAAGATTTGATCACACAAGATTAACTGTATTTTGCTAGTTTTTGTAGTTTTCTTCAGTGCATAACTCGACCAGATGTTATCTTTCTAAATTCTCCATTATGTGTTAAACTCTTGTACTTTTTTGGTATTTGTTAATCTAGTCCTTCTTCCATGTCTGTAATAAGCAAAACATCTGTTCCTTCTTGTTCAATCAAAGTGCTTACCTCAAGAGTCCTACTTTTAAAATAATGTCATTTAAATAGAAATCCTAGATGGAGAGAATGCATTTTGTTAACATATTTAATTTGCATATGAAACCAGCTTTTCCAGAACTCAGCAGGGAATTTGTAGTGGCAGCAGTATGTTTCTTTTATTTCTCAACTTGTATACCAGAAAGTTACAGTAGAAAAAAAAAAAAAAAAAAAAGAATGCAGATAAATATATTGATCATCTTAGATGAGAGAAATCAAACTGCAATGAGAAGTCATTGTTGTGCATTTGGGATGTTCTCCATTCTAAACATTCCAGCTGAAAATTCTTTGAATAGAGCTATATTCTAGCCTTAATACTCAGTCTTGGTTTATGGAAAGATCTGTTAAGCTTGACTTTTTTTAAGTTCAAACAGAAATAATTCCTCAATATATATGAGGTATGTAATAAAATATTAAAATAAAATTAACTCATGCAGCTGTACAAACTTACACCCTATAGTAGAATATACCATGTATCCCAATAACAATGTAAGTCCCTGGAACAGAGCATTACCCCATTAAGCAAGGAAGGTTGACACTACTACCTCTAAAACATGTGTAAGTAAAAAGCAGATAAAAAGAGTGGCAGAGATAGAAGGTGCTGAGGAGCACAGTTCTGTAAAGACAACAGTGAGCACTTGCTGAGTGATAGTGAGCAATCCTCATCAGCATTCATAAGTAAATTCCACAGTAAAATGTAGCAGTAAAAGGTTTGCTAAACAAACATAAAATTGCACTTGAATTTTTGTGTCAACTTTGTACCAGAACAGTTGAGAATGTTACTGTCATACTATAGAGATCCATAGGGATGGTTAATACCTGTAGCTAAGAGGACAACAGACTTAACTCGTGTTCATTTTGTAGTTAATACAGTGAAGAGTTCATAAAGCAGAAACAGTGTGATTTTTCAGGAATGCACAGGAACAATGCCAACTTGTAGAAGCAAATATGCTTAATATGGGCAAAATACAAGGGCATTTTTAAGTATTTTCTGATAAACTTCAGTTGCAGTAACACACACTGTAACAATTTTTGTTTGGAAGTCTATAAAAAGGTGTATCTTCCTTTCTGAGTGTATTATCAGTAGAAATTCATTTTATCTGGGTTTTAATTATGTGGTTTTCTTTTTCTTCTTTGTTTGTCAAATGTAATGAAAGTGAAAAAAGAGCTTATAAATTAAGAAAACTTTTCTCATGTTTAGTATATTAGGTTTTTCATCTACTCTTACACCAGATTGAACAAGCTTTGGTAGAAACATTTCTTACTGATACATTTTTTAAGAGGCTTCTGAGTCTTTTATTCACACTGATGAATATTCCAAGAGTATTCTAAGGTATAATGCTCCATGTTATTTCAGGACTTGATCTTGTATCTTAGACAAATATGTGGAAGCAGTGGGAAAAAAATATTAATTAAATGTTGAGATATATCTGTTTGCCATTAATATTATTCCTTGTTCATAGAAGATAACATTCTTTTGAATATATGGAAAGTTTATCTTTCATGATACTTCTACTGATATTGTGTATTCCCCCTAATTTTAGAAACAGCTTATTGTATTGCTCTGTGGTTTATTCTGGCAAATGACATTTTGGTAAGGTGACTTAGCACCTTTATCTAGGTGGAGAAAACATCATGCCTAAGAGGTGTTATAATTTGGAATTTGCTTTTAGTAGAGTGTTTGCTACTTACTTGTCGACTCAACATAACTTGCCTACACAGTAATGACCAGAACAAACACTCTTTCACAGTTCTTCAATGACAGCTTATCATGTCAGGCAAGCTGTCCTCCTGCCAGATGCTACAGGAAGTACAAGAAGTATATAAATTCTGCTTTCGTTTTAAAAGATCTGGGTGAATGAACATATCCATATGCTTCACTGCTGTCAGTATTGGGAGGATGGTGCTCCCCTAAGATTATGGGTTTTGGCAGACATTTGCTGATTTTGCAGTGCCTCTGTGATGATGTCTTCATCTTTGGTGACTAGCCTCACACCACAATGACAGGATTAGTTGTGAGCTCACCTTCCACATGAGCCTTTCTCCTTCCTATTATTGATTTCCATTTTCTTGGAAATATCTAGCTTTTTAAAAAGGCAGCAATCACAAGCATAATGTGCCCTTTGGGCTTGTTACTATATTTAAATGGATTAATTAGTATTTTTCTTTCCGAACTTGATCATAGAAATAGTTAAGACATTCTTTACTACTAACTTGTGGCATATGGCCTTTTGATGGGAAAGGTGAGTGATAATATCTGTAGTTAGATACAATTATACCTGAAAATGTGGACTCCTTGGTAGTTCCAAGACTTGTATTTATGATATAATGTTATTTTTTTTTTGTAATATTTACTTTAATAACAATTCCTTGTTATCACACCAAAATGATTTCATTTCTGCAATAGCCTTCATTAAAGCTTGCATAATGAGCCTGAGACACACAAAACACTTAAAGATAATAAATACTGGACTAAGTAAAATGTTCCAATGTTTTTTTGTTCTTCATAGGCTCTGGTCTCAGTGACAGGCAGTGGCATGAAGTGCGATTCCTAGCTAAGGAAAATTTTGCCGTCCTCACCATTGATGGCGATGAAGCTTCAGCTGTTCGAACAAACAGCCCTCTACAAGTTAAGACTGGAGAGAAATATTTATTTGGAGGTAAAAAAATATCAAAACAAGTACCTGCTTAAAGTGCTGTTCTCTTTTAATCTACTTAATAGGTGAAATGGAGATCAGGATGTAATTAATTCACGTAGGTCTTAATATGTCTAAAATGGCTGGGTGCTGCTCATCAAAACATAAAACACTAAACTTTATTTCACTTTTAAGAATCTTTCTACACCTCCTCATCCTTGCAAAAGAAACTCTGAGAAGTTCTGTAACAAGAGTCAATCTAGCTTGCAATGATTTCTCAGATCTCTGAACTGAAAGGGGAACCTCCCATTAGTAGTTCAATTATATGAACTGAGAAGAGGGATAAACTTTATCTTTTAATGTTTGGAATCCTGAGAACAAAAACATCTGGTCTTAACTTTTTGCTGATTTCTTTAACAGCTGTCATGACTATGGGTAATTAAGAAGCTCTTATAAATTGAAGCCTTAGATTGTTCAGTATTTCTATCTGTTGGCAGTCCATATAATCAAGAGTTCTTGCAAATTGTAGCTTTAATATTTATTCCTCTTGCTCTTCTATGTTAGCATTTATGAAAATGAAAAAAAGGCCATCAAAACTCTTGGATTTTTAAAATATATATTTAAATTTCTATAGTAAAGAAAAATATTTAGCATGCCAAGAATATTTTTGTTACACTACTAACTTAAGGGGGAAGGTTGTTAAGTGTTTTTTAACTTAGATGTATTACTTTTTGTAGTGCTAGACAGGTTTTTTAAAAAGCATCCAATGCAACAATGACCTGCAATCTTGGGCAGTATTCTCAGCAAGCTCAAATGTGCTAAGATCAAAAAATGAGTTGTAAATTGTACTTTTGAAGTATCTCACGCATGTGAAGTTGCATCTGAAAGCTTCAGGCAGAAAATAAAAATTTTAAATGTAGAATTTATCAGTATTGAAAACTGTTTGTTTTTTCTTTTTTTCCCAAACTCACAAGGTGAATATCTAATCAAAATAAAATATAACTGTGATGCTATAATTAGTAATAATATTACATCTTTTCCAATATCCTTAATTCAGCTAATATCCTGAATAGGGTTTTTTAGCATATTGCTTCAAATAAGAGTTCTAGCATAGCCAGTTGCCACATGCTAAAGCATGAAGATTATTCTGTTGTCAAAATATAGTACCTTCAATTTGTCAGAACAGTCTGAGACATTCTCAATAAGTTATTAAGCACACATAGGAGAAAATGAAAATAAATGCCATACATAATACATCCAGTGTTAAGTTCTGTTAATTTTGATAAGTAAAACCCCCAGACCATTATTACATTTCTGGAGAAAGATTGATTGATTTCTTCTGAAATGCCTTTTACCTCTGACTCTTTGATTGCAAGGGACAAATTGTTTAATTTCTCCAGGTCGTTTTTATACCCTTTGTCAATCAAAATATTGGTTGATTTCTTGTTATTTCAGTTGTATTCTGAAATCTGTTTGATCTGTAATTGTTGACCTGTATTTTATAATTCTACCTTCCTTCCATAAAAAAAGTGTGCATGCAGATATTGTTCCAATGGGGTATGAAAGTCAATCATGAATTCACTGAAGTGTTTTTCCGAGATCTGTTCACCCAAATATATGGTCCCATTGTGTAAATTATGGTAAATTTTTTCCTTATTATCTTTTATAATCTGAAAGCTCTTCTAAAGCTATATCAAAACTCTAGCACTGTCCTCACCTTCATGTCCAATTTTATTTCAAAATAAGACGTCTGCATTTGCAACACTGTGCTTTTATGTTTTAGTTGACTGTAGCTGTGAATCTGACAAAGCTTTATTTCTGAGTTGGATCTGAGGAATGGATTTATTTTAGTATGCTCTCACATAAATATTGCTATATATATATATGCTAGTTATTTTGCTATATATATCTGTTAACTAAAGATACTTGCAATTTAAAGACAGTCTTTTGGATACATATTAGAAACCAAATTTTTATACTCATGATCTGCATCTTATGAGGCAAATGTATTTTTGTTGTATTCCCTCTACACATATGTGTTCCTCCTTATTTTTCTTCATAAGCATTCCAAGTTATGGCTGTTAATAAGTAACATTTGCAAGAAGAGGATGTAGAGGTGAGAATAGTGGGGAACTTCAAACCTTTGCACCGCTTGGTAATTGTCATCAAAGGAGATGTTCTCATTAGTTTCATTAGGAGTAAGCTCAGATAAGAAAGTGTCAAATATTCTTTTTCTGCGAATATGTATAATTGGTTAGGAAAGGGACAACTGCCTCTTGAATTCAGAGGGTAGAAATTTGGGGTTTTTTGCAAACTGCTAGGTGGCTAGCAGAAAGAATTATCAATCTCTGATGATAAATTTTAAATGTGAAAAGGAATCCAGTAGATTTCTTTGCTAGAGGTCTGAATACAATAGTTACAGATATTTTGTATATCAAACCTTTGTATTATTAAAATTCAAACATACATCACAGATGCAGAAGTTAAATGATCAGTTTTAAAGATCAATGTTGTGATATTAATCCTATCCCACTGCCATATTTCTTGATCTTGCAAAACACTGAGAAAGCGCAGTCCATTGAATTAGTGTTTGTAGCATTTCTAGAAGTCTCTGAACACTCTTCTGATTTAAATTTTCCCATTTCATCTTTGAAAGAGATACCACACGTATGCAAATATTTTGTTCTCCAAACTTTACCTTTCCCTAATTTCAAAATAAGTATGTGTCTCTGTATTCTGGTCTCCTGGTGTCAATATAGCAAATAGATACTATAGGCAATGGTGTTGTCTTTACTGAAGAAAAGGTGTAAAGGTTGCATTTCACTGCTGCAGTGCAATATTTTCTCAAAAATATACTGGAGAATTTAAAGAGAAAAATAATTATGGTAAAATGGGTACTGCTTCAAAGTATTAAGGCAGACACTTGATAGAGCTTTTATGTGAAAATAACTACAGCTTTTATTGTAAGATGATTACCACATATTTGAATGTGAATTTTTGAGACAGTGTCTGTTTTTAAGGAAAATTATAATTTTCATATGTTGTTGTCATAACTTTGCACTGGATATATCCCATAATATTAGTTTTATTATAAAGTAGACAATCTATCAAAATTGGAAATGGATTAAAGATTGAGTGGGCAAGAAGAACCAAATGTATGCCAAATGTAATGATGAAAATTCCAGACATATTGGAAATATTAAACTGACTTTTACAAAGATTGGTTTGCAGTGATATCTGAAAAAGTCCGTAATATTATTCGCAGTATTTTGATTAGAATTTGATTATGACTCAGTCCGTTATAACTACATAAATAATAGGGGGAATGCAGAGACTTTAGACAGTTGTGTGTTTATTCCTGACATCAGAAAATTTGGCACAGGCAGGAACAAGCCTGAGTCAGAGTGTTCCCTCCCTCTTCTGTACAGGCAAACGGGTACAATAAGAGCCAGTTAAACACTGTGTGGACACTGAAGGCCTTAACTAAAGAATAACTTGCTTAGACACCGAATGGTATGCTAGGCCTCGAAAGTCAGCCTCGCTGTCTAGCAGCAGCCTCCAACTACCAATTTGTAAAAGTTGGCTTTTTAGAGAAGCCAGACCTGATTGACACTCAGTTTCCGTCAAACTAGTTCCTAAATATATTCTGGTTATTCCTTAGTTTATTCATTCATTTGAATAGAAATGCTCATCACTGACCACCAAATCCAGAGATTTACATCATGTACAGCAATATTTGAATAACGGAGATGTGGAAATTGGAATCTTTTGTGACTTCTGCTCATAGGACTGACTTTTCTAGTTTTGAAAAATCATAAGTAAACCATAAAAATAAATAATGAAGACTCTTTATTTCTCTGTTAGAGAATAAATTATGCTCAGTACTGTTATATTTGTGGGGTTTTTTCTTCCTTTGTGCCTAGCCTGTACTGTCTCCCAGTACTACTAAGATTCTCCCAAAGGACAGACAGCAATGATGTTTTATTCAAGCCTAAGAGTTAGGGGAAGCTGTAGATCAGGCATTTCTGTAGACTGCATGAATGAGTGCTGGTGTATGTGGGAGTGTGGGTGCTAATTGCCTATTGCCCTTCTGTATAACTATTCTTCTCTTCCCACTGGTTTTATATTCCTTCTCTTCCTTGTCTTGAATTTGGATTTTTGGAAAGAAGTGAACTTCCTTTCCCTACTAAGCTCTAGAGAATGATGTTTCTTTGTTGTTTCCAATTATCTGCATAAAACAGAAAAGAAGAACAGAGAATTACAGAGTGAAAATGAGTCCATTAACCTTATTTGCACTTTTGGAGATAAAGGGCTTTTGTGAGGCATCTTAAGCTTGCACCAAAACACCTAATAGCTGCCTAGTGTCCAGAGGAAATATTTGATTAGAGATGTAATTTTGACTCGTTTCTATTTTACAGCATTTCTTTTTAATTGTGTTTATTTTCCCTTTCATTTTCACCGGTTTAAGGATGGGGGAGTTTTTAGTATGAGTGATAAATCTTCACTGAGAACAAAGGTATGCAGTGAGCATCTGTCAATCCACTGTGTGCTGCTTTTTCTGACAAGCAAAGATGAATGGCCTATGCAGTAAGTTTCCTGTGGGACACCCATCTATGGCATATAGAAAATCCTTCTTTTCTCTACAACTATACAAACGCACTCTGTATCACATCTTGCTCCTGTAATAGAATTAATTTGTTTCTGAAAGTTGTGTTGGGCTAAAATCCCATAGAATTAGAAGTGGCAGAAGGAGGTGGGAGGAAGGAAGTCAAGCGAAAGAGAAAAAATGCCTTCCTTATATTTATATGTTCTCTGCTCTTCCATGTGGGAATCTTCCCTTCTTAAAACCTGTAGTCTACAACCAAAGCCTTTGAACGGTGTGCTTACATTTTTTTATCAAGTTATCCATTGTTATCATTGTGCAAACATGGTCATTAACAGCTGTTATAGTCAGGCTCAGACTTCCTAGGTAGTGTCACTGGGATCTCAAAAGTACTCAGGCTATCGTAAGTTCAAGTATTATCAGATAGAAAAGAGTCAGGGGATTTTTTGTTACTAAAATTCAAATGTGTTCCGCAAAACTGAAGTTGAGTTATTGATGTTACACGACAAATGAACAAGACTCAACCAATGGCAGCTCAGGTTGTCTGTTACCTAATAAAGGAAATTAAAGTCACTGCTGACATTATTTTCTCAAGCCTACATCTTCTCACATCTCAGTAACGATGATGTTTGGTTGTATTTACATTTCTGCAGGTTGATCAGATTTTTAATGTGTCAGGGCTTCAGTATTGGTGGCCACTTCTTTCTTTTCTGTGTACGAACACAAGACTAGATGGTCAAGTTTACATCTATTGTGGAAAGGGTGTGATTTGAAATCTTTCTCCTCATGATCATAGCCCTACTATAAGCTCAAATATAAATCCATGAGAACACAAAGCAAGTTCAAAATAACTCAGAGTATAATGTGATATTGAGTATCTTTAGGAATCCTCCAAGGTCAGTCCTACAAAATAATGATAAACACAAGAAATTGAAATAAGAGAATTAGAATAGCTTGTAATTTTTAACAGCCCTTGTACATTGCATGAATTTTTAAATCCAGAGTGTTTATAAACCAGTAGATGAGTGAAGAATGCAGATGTACAGAATGTATAAACCTGAGCAAAGCAAGGAAGTGGTGGTATAGTAATTAAAAGCAAAAACAAAACAAAAGACAGGCAATTATAGGCACCTAAGCCTCTCGCTGCTATTTAATACATGATTCGGGTTCTTTATCTGCTCTTTTCAGCTATGAACATCATCTGAATTCACACTCCTTTTATACAACTGCCAGAATTGGAGTTGATCAACATTGCCCATTAACTCTTTATATGCTTTTTTCATCATGTTTAAAGTTTTATTTATTTCATTCAGATAATTTGAATGTTAGACAAATGAGACCAGGTAAAATAATGGTGACATTCTGTAGTTAGTTTTAGTAAAGTCTGTAGTATTGTTAGTGATGTTATAATATGTCAATCCACCAACACATTCTATACAACAGTACAAGCAGAAATACAGGAGATAGATTGATCTGCCAAAGAAAAACAGGTGCAGACAGAAAACTGATACTTTGTGCAAGCAAATAAAAGTTCAAATATATGATAATGTGAGTTTAGGAATGTGTATATGGGAGCATGAGACTTTCTGGAATGACTTTAGCTTTTTAGCAAAGGCCTATTAGAGATGAGAAATATCTGCTCACTGAAAAATGAATGAATGAACATTTGAGATATGCTGTGCTTGTTACACAACATGAATCTCTTGCTAACCTGAAGATGTTAGCCACAGAGTATATATCTAGAAGTTTCTCAGATAAATAAAGTGAAGGAAATTAATCTCTTTTGCTTTGTTTTCTTGCAAGAACTAGAGCAAATTTCTGTGTGCATCAGATAAGAGAATAACACATTTTTCAATACATTTTCTTTTCTCATATTGGCATTTAAAACCAAGAAATAGCAAAAAATGACGAAGAACATGTACCATAGAGAGTAAATCTGCATGGACATGGGAAGGCATCAACAGACCTAATGGAGCTCTGTTGTCTGTAATTCTGTGTGTATGTAATGTTTCCTTTTTCACTAAGTACAGCAGTCATATGGTTGCCCCAGTCTCAGTCAGAAGCAAATTGTATAAAAACTCTGAATATTACAGAAAAGTCAATTGAAAACAGAGGAAATTCCTAACATGCTATGGTTCTTCACTCCAAAGGGAAAGAAGAAGGGCTTGTAAAAATCAGTAACACTTCTGAAGAAAACTTTTGTAGAAGGAACTGCATGGTGAAGACCCAGAAGAGAGCTATTGAAAACACACTCAAAAGTGACAATTCTACCTATGTTATATATGTCCCTCTTGCTGGTGCTGTAGTAGGTCTATCTACAAGCTCTTTGGTACCAGTAGCTGAAAAAAATGCCTACATGAGGGGAAAGGCAGATATTTCAACAAGCAGCAGATGTTGGGAGGAATGTTAACCAGTACTAATTACTAGGCAGTAATAACTGGAGTTGTATGGTTTTAGAACACTGAAAATCATGTAGTCTATTGATAACATTAGGAATCACAAATACGTCTATGTGAATGTGTTGAATTGTGTTGTGAAAAATACGCACATGTGCTTTCCCAGTCTGTGAAAATAATCACACTACTAAGTAGTGGAGTATGCTAATTAATATTTGAATAGCACTTCCACCTGTTCTTCAATGATATCCTGGCTCTGCTTCTAGATGTATGAATGTTCTTACTGTTCACAACCACAATTCAACACACCTACAGAAGAAAATAAAAAAGAAAAGAAGGTAAATTCTTGGTGCCATCAATAGGCTATACTGTTACCAGAGGATTTTCTCGTTTTGGGGATTGGGTGTTTTTCAGCGGCTTTTCCATAGTTGTTAAAGTATCTGTGATTTTCCTCTTTAAAATAATAGAACCTTGTTGGAAGTGTTGGAGGCACAAAGCAGTGGAAAATTGCAAAGCCCAATGTTGCTGAACACCTGGTGCCCAGAGCAGAGACACAAGATAGGGTGAAGATCCAGTAATTTGTACTGTCATGCACTGGGGAGAAACACCAAGTGAGGTGAAAGCCATGCAGTCCGTTTTGCTTTTCTCAATAAAAATTTTGCACAACTGCTCAGAAGTTATACCTAGAAATGTTTTGTGATGTTGCTCAAGGAATGGTGGCTTGACCACAGTCCCCCCCACACACACACACTTGACATGCTTGGCAGTATGGTGGCTGTATATCAACCTGAGTTCATGCCTAACTTAGAGGGATGAGAATTTGATACCAAATTGCAGGGACAGATCAATGGTTTGTTCTCCTCACCCCTACTCAGAAAGGATGCCTTCTGGTAGGATTTGTGACCTTGGCTACGCCAAGAGCCTACCTGGGAAACTGAGCCTGTGATTGCTATTGGTTTTGTCTGTAGACCTATATAGCTCTTCTGCAGTTCAGTGCATTTATTGCTGGCAATCTCAAAGAATCTGCAGGTGTTGCATAAGAATAAAGCTTACTATTCATGAACCTGACTGCTCTTTTTGAATGCAACCCAACCTACAGCAGACAGGCTGTTTCTGTATCTGGTGTCAGGACTACAGTCATGACAGTAATTGGCCTACCTGTTAAGGGATAAGTCCAGCCATCTCTAGTCTCTGAGTACGGGCTAGAACACACTCTTACTAAATTTATCCCTCACTTAAATCCAACAAGCCTACATCAACCTACCCTTTTCCTCCCACATCCCCTAAAAGTGAGACAAATTTTCAATTGTATTTCAATGTTTTACATATGTAGATGAGCACCTATTAATGTAAACAACACTAAGCAAGAAGATGCCTACCTGACATTGATTGTGGTGGTAGTCAGATAACTGACTCGCATGTTTCAGAACATCTGTATAACTGTAAACATGAATAACTTTGGAAATCTAGTTTAATGAGTCATAAATGCATAACAGGAGAAAAAATATCAGAATATGTTCCAGAATTCACCAAAATATGGTGTCTGTGAAAGTGGGAGATGGAGCAAAAACATAATTACTCAGATAAGAGGTCTGCCTGACTCGTATCGTCTGAACTGAGAGTGGTTCTCAGTTCTGATTGTAAATACTGGCTCATGTATGAAACCTGACTGGAGCTCCAATTAAATTTATAATTACTGTCTGCTGCTTCTACTATATAAGTAAACTGCATGCAGCCCTTTGTGTTTAGGGCAGGCTGTCAATTAAATCCTTGCATGCCTACAGTCCCCGGTTGTTATTATCACCTTTCACTGAAGACAACAAATCCCATCATATAAAAGTCGCAGTCAAAGGCTCTAACAGGAACACTTATTAGTGATGCTTTTGTAAATCATGAAGTAGACTTTAAGGGCCTATATCTTTCTAAAGAAAGAACCTTATTGAATCTCACAGTCAGTGGCTTAGAGCTGATTTATCTGTATAAATTGGCAAAACTGAACTGTGAAGCTGAAACAGAATATTTAAAGCCTTGTTTTTATCTTTTCAGCAAAGCACTGAACTTACTTGTGTAATATTTTGAAGTGGGAAGTAACAAGTTGGAGATGCACAAATGTCCAGTGTGAACTGCTGACAACTGGCTTATTGCCTAGTTTAAGGGCATTAAATTACCTTGTCAGTGTTGAAGTATATTTACTTTAAGTTTAATTTGGGGTGGATAAGGTTTTGATAATGCAGTACTGAGTAATATTGGTGATCTCTTTAACCAGCAAACTGTTAGACTGTTTCAGGTTATTCAGTCCTGTCAAAGATATTGTCATTCAGTTTATTCACTGGATGGCCACAATCCCCTTTTTTTTTTTTTTTTTTTTAATCTGAGTTTGGACAACTGGCATAAATATTAACTGTAGAACTGTTTAAAAATCCTGTGTTTATGAATGAAGAGAAGAAATAGGTCACTTATGAAGCATGATGGTTACTATCAAGGTTATATTGTAAACTAAACAAAAGCGAAACAGGAGGAAAGTGAAACTAGGACAGGTGCCATAGCAATAATGAAACATACTCTTAGCCTCTTTGAGTTCATTACCCATTATACCAAGTGTACGCACAACTTGAATGATTCTAAGATGTGATTTTACAGACTTTTTGCTTCCAGACTGAGAGCTGCATGCTTACCACTTGATCTTGTCCCGCAAATCCAAGTGAGATTAGACACTGTGACTATTAATACACAAAGACTGAAAATCCTTCAGTAAACAAACTTTTATTTAACAATAAGAACAAGACAGATAGTGGTGTAGAATAGCATGATGTTTGTGTTTTTGTGTGGGAAAAATCTTGCTTTAATCTATAATGACAAAAGTATTCTTTAGATGATACTAAGGATATTTATTTGTGAATCTTCTTTGAGGAAGATGAGCCCTCAAAAGGAAAGAAGCTTTAATGATGCTTGAAAATGCTTCATCTGCCTATTGCTCTTACTTAATTTTCATCGTTCTTACTGACCAGATGTCTCAAAACACTTTCTGTTCATGCTTGTCATTTTTTAAATCGTCTTTTTATACCAACAGACTGATGTTAATTTTTTGATAACTGATAAACCGATTCTTATATTTGATTCTATAAGTTGGAAGCTTTCTTTGGAGCCTTAGAATAAATATTTTTTTTAATTAATTAAACCTATGTGGTTCCACTGGCATCAAAACCAAACTGAATGGAATTTTGAAAAGATAAATTCAGATCCTGTGTTCCTATGATTTTAATTTATAGGAACAGGTTGCCCAAAGTCTGGCTCTCTTGATTTTTTCCAAACTCATTTATACTTATCGTTGTCTTTGCAATTCGTGTTCTCTATAGACTTGATAAGAACTTTTCCTTGTTGCATTTGGCTTGATTGCATTTTCAATATTGCTTATTATTAAGAACTTAGATAAAGGAGAAGACATGAATGGGAGGGAAAGTTTACCATCTTTTATTATTTGAATGTCTTAAAGATCATGGTGTGAGTGAACAGTGCTCGTGCTGTTAGTGACTCACAGTTATTCTGTAGATATATGATGAAAAAGCCTGAGAAAGAAAAGAGATGGAATGCTGCAAATCTTGACACATGTTGAAGAAAGGTCACTGAAGAATTATACAATTGGAATAACTAATGGAACTTAAATCTTTTTTGAGAATGGTGGAGGTCTTTTTGTAAGCTATATATTCCTATTTAATTTTAAAATAGATTTTATTATATTTATGATCACAACAAAAGTCAAATAGGACAGGACTTTATAATGCAGTGAGTGATCTTTTCAGGAATCCTAAAAATATTAGCAACAAGATTTTAATTATATCTCATGGTAGTGCCCAGAAATATAAAAATATCACGGCATCACATCCACCTATTATTTTCTAAAGTGGAATTCTCATTTGGGTTGATGGCTATATTTTACTGCATAAAAATAGTCGTTCATGTTTCTGCTTTTGAACTGTGTCGTAAACCTCTGGGACATATCTACAAAATGATACAACCATGTGTGCACACATGTGCGCACATTAAAAATGTGTTGAATGGAACCAGTTTAATTTTATAAAGAAGCTTAAACACTTTCTCCTAGTGCTTCAACATTTTGATGTTCAAACAAAGGTGCAGACTCCATAGGTGGTGCAATCTACCTGTAGAAACAAGTCCTGAATGTCATACAAGCATGTGAAATTTGAAGCTTTCTGTTGCTGTTTCCGTTCCATGCTTGGACCTGTAATAGGCAAGTACTTACACTAGAACTAGATTATGCCCTATGCAAGGTCATTTTAGCTTTCCATTGAAGCCTTTCAGCATTACTGTTCAGGCACTGTAACTGACACCTGTCTGCAAAAAATTGACTTGGTTTGCATGCATACTTTGTATAATTAATATTCTGACATCTGAAATTACCTCATAATGTAAAATTGATAAAGACAGATTTTCAAAAATCACATTTGATTAGGAGAGTAGAAAAGTACTGCAACCAAAGATCTCCATGGCAATTTTGCAGTAAAATTTTTGTTAATTGTGTTGGAGAAATTTCACAAATTTTTAATATCTTTTGAATGTGTTGTGTACATTATAATATTGCTATTAGAAATGTACTTGCAGCTACTCTTGACTCCACTGTATTCTTTACACAGATATATTTAAGAAAGACTTTGACTAGTAAATCTATTTAGTACATCATTACAGCTAGGCAACTATCCTAATCTTTATAGTTTACCCTTTACATTTGTTTCCTTAATCAAGAACAAATGTGCAAGGGCTCCTCTTGGCTCTCAGTGATAACTCAGATTTTACTGTGTTGAAAAAAAAGTTAGTCTTTTCAACATTGTGATACTAAAATTCAGGGTAATCTTAAGGAAATTTGTTTCTATCCAACATATTTTTAAAGTTTGGAATGTTGCATGAAGAACATTTTTCCTTAACCATCATTTTTCTTGAAACTGCTCTGAAACTAGTTTCATTTTCACAGCTCACTCCATTTTCTGCTTTGCTACTTTCAGAAAGTGCAAGGGCAAGAAGAATCTGATTATTAGCAGTTTCAGATGCAGCCTTAGAGTTTACTGCTCTACAGATCACAATGACTGTGACTCACCTTTTTAATGCTATTGTTCTGTAGTTTCATTAACTTTGAACATCTTACAAGCTTGCAAACTATATGTAAGATGTCTTTGCTTAGTGAAATAAATAGTAATGTTTTGCCTGTATCATAAGTCCAAGAATGTTTCAAAAATACTTTGCTTGTAATGAAAGTAAAAGAGAAATTAAGATAATAATAATTCTACAAAGTGCATGTATAATTAATTAGAAAGTAGATTACTATATGTGTAGGGTTTACAATAAAAATATCTATTAAACAAAAAAATCACTAATACAAACATGTATAAAACTTTTTTTAAAAAATACATGAGTGTATCTCATTCCCTTTTTCTGCCTCATATTGTCAAGCTCACTACTTAAAAAGATGAGGTGAATACTTTAATCTGCATGGACTTTAATTTTGTGCTTCAGGCAAAGCTTTTGTTTACTTTAATGAACCCTGATATTGTATAATGTGTTATGTTATAGAAAAGCACTATTTATAATTTTTAAATTATTGTATTTCATCACTGAAATGAAAATTTCCTAAAAATCTTCTCTAACATAGTGGAGTAATTTTGTATCTATTATCTCTGGTAACTAATTTTCATATTTATCTTAGTTGTTAAGTATGGATTTGATCTTTTCAATAATTTGTTTTCTAGCCTAAATTAACAATTGCAATGTAAAAGTGATTTTCCCTTTTATTCTCCTAAAAGTCTACCCTGAGGGAAATAAAGCTAGCAATTTGGAGAGGGTTCAATACATTCTAGCATGTCTGTATGTGACTCTTAGCAAGACGTTTAATATCTGCTGTTCAGCTCAGTTACCTAAAAATTAGATTAAAAGTACTAATTTGATGATGACTAATTAAAAAATGGCTGTGGACAACTTTTAATTTGGCTCTATTTGCAATACTTGTGTATTAATTTTCCTTGAATATTCAAGTTCTACTTTTTTATTACTTGAAATAATTATAAAATGGTTATTTTAAGCCCCAATGACTGCATATTTACTGAAAGTGTTTTATGTTCGCCAGTTTCAACATCTGAGCTGTTGTAAAAGCAATACTGCATGAAAAAAGGAAGAGTTTTATGAACAAATATGCTGTTTGAAATATAAGTTGTGTTTGCTAGATGTGTAAAGACATTTAGAATTGTTTGTCCCCATTTTGGAAAGCTTATATTCTTTCCAGAAATAATGAATTGCAAATTGTATACACATATATATGTGGTATAAAAATACCGTCTTGTGATTTCCAGTTTGTGATAGGTTAGTTAGTTATATAAATGACTCAATCAGATAACGGGGACAGTACTATGTGACTTACGGACAAAACCAAAGCAGAATGAAGTTTTAATTGAAAGTATAATTTCACTTTGTAAATTGAAAACAAATTACTTATTTACCCACTGATGAAATTCAGAAATCATTTCCTATAATAAATAAATCCAAGAATTTTATTATCTCTTTTATGAACAATTTGCTGACTTTTTTTTCCCATTGAAAACATTTGCTGCATATGTATCTTTTGATAAATTACTTAGGGTTCCATTTTAATATATTAGAATTTGAGAGAATTATTGAAAGACTTGTTTATGAGGTATTTGTGAGTCAGTTTAGATTTATAAGAGTGACACAATGCAAATAAAATTTTCAGTTATTGTTACTGATACTAGTATTATTACAAATTAATCATATTATGCACAAGGGATAAAGATAGTACATCCAGGAATATGCTTTTAAGATGCACTGAAATGAATACTCTTGAAAGAGTAATATGACTGAATCTTCCTACTTAATATATTTTTGACAAGCAGTTAATTTACAGAGATTGTAGAAAGAGATTAGTATTAATAAAATATCTAATAATATAAAAATGATACTGTTCAAGAAATAAATAATTTTAGGTAAACATAAAATATAATGAATTCTTGTTTTACTAATAGACAAGGACAAGATATTTTTTAAGCTGAGGGAAGGTTAATTTTTTGACTCAAGAAGAATAAAATAATAGGTATTTTATAATTTTATGAGATTTTCTTCTGTCTCCTAAATAGCAGTTGTATAGAAAAGAAGAAAAAAGAATATACTTCATTATTTCAGGCTCGTTATTTCACAACTTATAAAGACAGGGATACTTCAAGAAAAACAAACCTTGTATTTCTTCTAAGAGTTTTTGTGTCATGGAGTTATATATTTGCATATCTCAAAATCTTATTTGCAAATTGATAGGTGGTAGTAATTGGCATGAAAGACTTCAAATATGCTGTATTGTGTATATCCATAATGAAACAGATTTAACCTTAGAGGTAGTGAAGGGATGCACCATTTTTTCACAGCTAGGCTTTGTGATGTACTGATGCTGCCAAATTTTACAGAATCATTGCCAAAATATAAGTGCCAGAGATAGATGATGAAGTAATATTTAGGGGAAGAAAAGAAACGTCATTCTTAAAATATTACTTTGAATTATATGAAAGCTCACAATCTTAAAATGTTCAGTCTTGCAGTATAATAGAAATTACATTAATTAATCTGCTTAAAGCATTACTGAAAAGTGCTTAGCTCTGTGATCAGAACACTGTATAGATTACAAACGGGGATAAATGCTGTAGAAATCAATTATTATTTTCAATGTATATTTTACCATGTCCACTCATCAATATGAGCAAATTCTGTGTTTTCAGGAACAATGTGATTGAAGGGATGCACACCACTTACTGGCCTCTAACTTCACGCTAATGCCAAGACAGTATATTTTATAAGAGAGTGATTAGAGGGCCAGATTGTATTTATTCTTTTATTCCATACTCTGTATTTGCATACATTTTAAAATAAAAATAATTTACCTTTTGTGGGAGTTCAAAGGTGAAGGATAAAAATTATTCTGATACTTAAGCAGTCTGTATTTCAATCTGTCTTGGAAGCTGAAGGAAAACTGGCACAATAAAACTTGTGGTATATAAAGGATGTTGAACTCCGCAGATGCTAGCACCATTGTTCTGTGCGCATGTGAATTACAGATGGAGAAAGAAGAGTGTAGCCAAGTCATTTCTGGGTGTAGACAAGATAATCTAAAGCTGTAAGTAGACAGTTATTCATAATTTCCAGTGAAATCACAACTAATATCCAGGGTACCTTCAGGACTTTGCTTTCTGAATTCATGACCATGCTGCTGTCTCTACTGCCTTTCTACAGGAGGTATAGAAGCAAAAGCCAGTTAAGGGGCACTAAAATAGTAACAGTGTCCCAGAACTAACACATTTGTGTGTCTGTCATTGAGGCAGTTCTTTTATAAGAATTAGTGCTCCTCGATGCTTTCTGACTTAAAACTAACAAAAAATGTCTTGCAGCTTTTAAGAGTACAAATGTAATCAAACTTAAATTCTTTTGTATTTTTATTTTTTACTTTAATTCATTATTATTCAGGTCATATTGTAGACAGCTGATTATGGTGCGATGAACTTACTAATTTGTCAGTGGAAGGACTCTTTTTTCAAGCAATTCAAACATCTCATTCCCACTTAAATCTAAGTCTGGACAATGTATGCTGGATAATGTGTGCATCTCATAATTTCTTCCCCTTCATTCTCTGGGTTAATCTGATTCTAGAAACACATTTATTTCTTAAATAACTGAAATACATTTTTGAGAATGTGCATTTACTTTGTATTCTGTCTCTACACATTATCATGATTTTTTACTTGGAATTGGTTATGAGGCCCTGAATTCCTTTAGCAGAATTCTTCCTACTATTCTGCCTTGCACTTTTCTTCCCTCCCCCTGATTTTTGACTCCATTCTCCTCCCCTCTTTCCTGGAACACTGCCCAGTATCTCTCAATCATGGTGAAGAGATGAATGGTTTCTACTGCAAGAAGAGAACATGAAGCCCGAGCACAGTGCACTCTAATTTGTCTCCTGTCTGAATGTAAAGCAGGCTCTATCACCCAGGCTGCCAGGCGAGCTTGAGGGATGGTAGCTCTGATAGGTTTATCATGTGTTCTCATCTCTAAGGAAGCTAAATGAAAACATAAAGTTCCCAGGCATTGATTGGGTACATACTTATAACATATTACTGCTAGCACTAAAATTTAGATCCACACTGAATTGTCAGCATCTTTTTCTTTTTAAAGGAACAGGATGTTTGTACTTACAATCACAAAGACAGCAATTTGGATGAAGTTGTCACATGTCAATACAAATTAATTTAAAAATGTAAAATATTTTACTGAACAATTATTTTCTTTTTGGATGGAGGCAAAAAAACTTCACTTTCACTTAAGCATACTCCGTACACACACCATCTCACTGAATTTTTAAATTACACTTTGGTGTATAGGTTGGAAGGACTGATGCTAATGATGGCCCAGAATTGGAAGTTTGCACATTTTTCATAAGTCACAGAAGACTGCAGGAGAATCAGCCTGTGAGACAGAAAAAAAAAAAAAAAAAAGGTATATGAAGAAGTATAGTAAGCCACTGCAAACACAGTCTTATCACCAAACTTCCTAAATTAACTTCTCTTGTCTCTCTTGGATTTCCCCCCACCCCCTATTGTTTCCTTCAACAGGTTGAGTTGTTTTGTTTTGTTTTGTTTTTTTCATTTTATTCCATGTCCTTCTCTCTCTGCCTTTACATAGAAATACTTTTCAATCCAAGCTGATTTTTTCCTCTTACTGAGAAAAATGTGCTACAGCTCCACTTAGGAAAGATCCCTAAAAGATTTAACTACTGACCACTTTGGAATTAGCAATGTTTTTACTAACTTCACTATAGTGATAAATCTTGTGGAAAACTGTACTGGAAAACATAGGTATTGCTTAGAAATTTAACAGGGTGATTTCTCCTTGTGTGTATTTTTACTGTGCTTCAAAAACAAATGGACCAACACTGGTGAATCATAAAATGGCTAATTATGCTATTTAATGCTGAATTACACCTACAGTAGGGACTATTTCCCTAGTAAATTCTAGATAGTTCTGACTACCTCTGACATAATTTCTGTGCTGTACCATCACATGCTACAGAAGTCCTTTAACATTAAGGCAGATACAGCCTGAGAAATTACAGTAAGAAGAGAACTAAAGATTTTGCACATAGGAACGATGCTTTCCATGAATAAAACAGTCTTTTGTTGAGAGGTAATCACAATAAATTTAGATTTCCTATATCCAATTGTTTTGTTTTCCTTAGCTGAAAATATAGGCAGTTTCTCTGTCCCCTGTGTCCCTCCCAGGAGTACACAGTGATCTGGCAAACAGGAATGCAGATGCCAACAAAAGGCCAAATGTAAGGATGACACTTCCCAGAGGCGAAATTAAAATATAGATTAGGTTGATATTTTTGGATAGACAAGAGTGCCACAGGAGGAACTAAATAGCCTGTTCTATGCTTATGCTTTAATTCGGAATGCTGCTGTTGTTGAACCTTGATTATTCTCCTCTCCATGTTTTAGGAGTATATATTTTCTAGCATGTATATTTTATAGATTACTAAGATAAACAGTAAATTACTGTTAAACTTAAAGAGATGTTCCTTCTTCTATAAATCATCTGTAAATGAACAGTTGAAACTTTCACATTAAGGATCTTATTAGATCAACCTCAGAATGTCAGTTGAACAGTGCAGTTGTCTTTTAGTCTATACCTCTAGGTATCCACTTTCATAGTTTAATTTTTACTGCAGAGGAGAGTTGGAGAATGCAACTCTCCAGTTCCTTGTTTGGCTGTAGTACTCTGCAGCAGATCTGATAGAATTTGCATTCCTGCAACTTTCTCTTTTGAGTGTAAGACTAGTAGGTCATAAAATGACATGATTTGTTTTTTTCAGGAAAACTAATGATTCTGGAGAGAAAGGAATACTCTAAAATTTCAACAAACTAATCAAAGTATATATGAATGTATCTCTATTAATGTCATGCTGCTCTGTTTACCTGAACTCATAGCACCACAGAGATGTGACCATCCCTCAGGGTGAAAGGAACTGCCTCTATTTTCAGAGATCTATCCCATTTCATCCTACTGGTAGTTTTGTTTGTTTGCTTGTGTTCATCGGTTTTCATGTTCTATGCAAAAGTTATTTTAAAGGTTGACTGGACAGAAGGCAAATTCATCAAAGCTAATAATTCCGGTATTGTTCCTTAACAACTCTCAAATGTTTGGTGAGAAGAGGCTTTTGTCATTTTATTATTTCCTGTCTTTTCCCCAGATAGCTTTCTTTTGCATTAACCCACACACTTCCACAGTTCGTACAATTCTCAATACCCAGACAAATAACAGTTTTTATAAATTACTGCAGAACTGCTCTAAAATCCATCATTCTCCTGTAATAACCTCAAGTAAGTGTAAGTATAGGTCCACCGAAATCCCTAGACCTGCCTGCTTAGGCTGTTTAATTAGGCATGCAGTGAAGAATCATGCTTACATGGCCTGACATTCATGTCTCCAGAAGATGAGCAGTAGCTATGTGATGGGAAATACATGTGGAACAAAGAGCAGTGATTTGTGATGGAAATTAAAAAAAAAAAATGCCCTGATAAAGTTAATTGGCTATCATTTATTCTTTCTGAAGAAGTTATATGTAACAATTTCATTTTTAGAAGACAGCTAATTAGGTGATGCATTGCTTATCAAATGCATTAAACTATTGATTTCTTGTGAAATCAGTGTGGGACAAAAATAGTCTGTAGTCCTAGTAAACAAAAACAGAGGAACTCCTTCTGGCCCTGAAGATTAAAGGTGATTAAATAAAAGATGTGATATTAGCGATGATGAGAAGGTTTAATCTCACAGTATTAAATAGTGCAGAGAAGATGAATTAGAACTGAACTTTTTAACAAAACAAGGGAGAACTCCAGTGTAACATCCAACAAATTAAAAATAAAAGTGTCAGGGTCATGCAACAATTAGATTCAAGTGCTCAAATTCTGGTATGTTTTTCAAGCTTGTATTTTACTCTGTTCTTAATTTGTTTGGCAGCTTAAGTCTCTTCCCTTTCTGTGTGTTGTGTTGAGAACAGTAGCTCTTTTTTTTTTTTTTTTTTTTTTTTTTTTTTTCCTTTTGCAGTCGGTTTTCTTGAAGATGGATCATACTGACATCCAAACCAGGAAAAGACCAGACACCACGAGTTCATAAAACTGTTGCCAGTGTTTTCTGTTATTCAGAATTTGGAGGTGCAGGGCTCTGAAATACTAAACTAATCATTGCAATTTACTGAATGGGCTCTGCAGTTTCTTGGGATAGGGTTATGCCAGTGAGGTGGCCTCAGATGATAGAACCTGTTCACAACAGTGGTCCTGAAGTGTTTGGTTTTCTTCTGTCTTCTACGCCTCTCAGAATCTGGGGCTACAAAAGCAGATGCAAAGCGTTTGCCTCCTGACTTACATCCAAATATGTTAAAGGATGGCCCAAGAAACTTAAAGCCTATTTGATTAATAAAAGGAATTATTCCTAAGTGTGATATCTGCTTAATTTGGATTTTATTAATTTAATTCTTCCTTTACATTGTTTAGTTGTTTTTATGTTCATGTTTCTTGACAAATCATCTTTGTGTTCTTGAGGTTAGACCATTTCAATGTGTTAAAATTGTCCTCCTTTGAAAAAGTAAAAGATACTGTATAAAACTCCAGGAAAGGATCAGAGTGCCTGAGCTGTGACTGTGTGAAAAAGGTTCTTCTTGTGGGTAACTAACAACATAAACTGAGCTTCAGGCCCTTATCACTCTGTTCCAGATTATTTACTTTATTTGAAATCATAGACAGTGTATTGTTGGTAAAGGTGCTTGTCATGTATCTCATGGCTTATCAAAGGTTAGTCATGCAAAAGGCTGGGTTTAGTTATATCTATTAGAAGGTTTTGTGAAGGGGTTAATGTATGTCTGTCCTCTGGTTAGATCTCAGCTGGGACCTTGGTCTAATGTTTTCTTAGATTATGAATATTAGCCTTTCTTTTGAATAGAGCTAAGATATATGGAAAATCATCTCAACTACTTGTCTCATGGGGAAAAATTTAAATGTCAAGCAATAGGATCAAAAGCCTTTAAAATTGGATCATGTTCTGCAAACAAACATGTTTATGAGCACAGCAATGTTTCTTTTCCAAAAGTGCCTACAGCCTACATAACTAAAACGCATGCTGCTTTCACAGCCTGTGCTAGATGTGTTCAGCTATCAGGAACCTGTGAATCGTTTCCTGGATCTCAACTACCACAAAAAAGCTGTGACATTTGGCATCACAGTTTGCAGTGTGAACTGCATGATTTGACATAGGCAGTTCATTATTCTTGACCCCCTGTTCACCATTTGCCATGCACTAAAAATAGGAATACATGGAGACCCCTCAAAGAATTGATGGTTCATCTCATGTAAGAGAAAGTCCTAAAAATACAGCTTGAAGGAATGTAGCAAAATGTTTTCATGATATAAAGAGAAAGTTGTTTTGGTTGTCACTGCTCTGCCTTTCATAAACTTCCACAAATTCTGGGAAGGATCATATGGAAACCCCATGCCTTGTTCCTTTTGGCAAGTGATAGGGGAAAAGGAGTCGTTGCTTTCATTGATGTGTGTGCTTCTGCTTGGGACTGCCCACTTTCTCTTTCTTCCAGCACTTGTCCTCAGTCATTGTAGTTTCAGTGTCATTCTATTCACAACCAGCTTCTCTGAATTATCATCTCAAATTGGAACAGATAAAGTGGCAGAAGTATAACTCCAACCTCTGACCTGTAATGAAAGGGATGGAATGCTCTGATGAGCCCTGCTCCTGGGCTGCACCAGTCTAAGCTGTGTGGCAAGAGGTCAGATGTGCAGAGATCATCTCAAAGGTCTTAGGTTTAACTTCTCTGAAGTCCCAGTTTTGGTATAATTTGCTCAATACATTACTAGGTATCCATGTGTTCACATAAAACAGTAGTAGATGGTTGAATTAGTCAGGACATGGATCACAGCAATTGGAACTCTCTAAACAACCACCAGCCTGGGATATTTGTGATGAGGTACTCATGCAGGAAGAAAACAGTCTGGTAACTGCTGCTCTACTCTACTATTCCTCTACTTTCTGTAAGTGAAATTCTTCTTTTTCTAATTTTATTTCTTAGTGATATATTTGAACTGCTTTAAATTGTATTAAGTAGTTAAACGTGAAAGGAAATTAAATTTATCAGAAACTTTGGGAGTCCTGATGGAAGTATAGGGCAGGGAGAAAGCTCTCAGATTATGTTATACTGACTTCATAATTGAAGCAGCTTTTTGCTGTTGCCTTCTTCTTGCTTTTCTGGATCACATGGATATTAGGTTATGGTTATCCTGTCAAATTAGACCCATCTCCCATGTACATATGCCCTACAGATACCGTTCACATTTTTTTAAGAGTTTCTCCTCAAGAGTTCTCTCTCTTGTATATTTTAGAGCTCCATAAGCAGTTTTCAGTGTTTACTGGAAGGAAGCTTGTGGAAAATATTTTTGTATATATTGAAACTGGGTTTGTATAATCTATGAAATGAATAGAAATTCTGATTTATCTTGACATTCTTTCATGTAGAGATTTAAAAAAAAGTTGTGAACAATGTCTGTAGTCTGCCTCAGACTACTAAAATAAGGTCGCAAATGAATGTTCATCATCATCACTGTAGGCAACATCTCTGTATCAGGAATAAATTCAAGTAACATCTGGAAGGTGACATGAAAAATAGTAGATCTGTGTTAGTTTTATTCAAGAGTATAATGTAAAATTAAGAAATTAACTACAGATACTTGTGCATTCATGACATTTAGCTTCACTACTCCACATTTTCATAAAGGAAATATATTTACAGAGTCTTCTTCCTTGAGGGTACTTTCTACTTTCTTACAAGCTACATAGAGTGTTTTCAGTAGTCATGGCAACTTTCCACCTTCATCTGAGAAAGCACTTTGACATTTTTTCTTCAGTATTGTGTTTAGGCCCAGAGGAAAATTGAGCACCAGCCAGCCGCTCATTCCTTCCCTCGTTGCAGAGATGGAGTGGGGAGAATATGGAGCAGGAATCCTCAAAGAATCCATCTAAGGACTGGGGAAGAAAAAAGAAAACATCACGTTAATTCAAATGCTAACCAGACAACACTTAACAGACAAGGTGGGGACAGTGAGAACCACCAACCACATCCAAAACCACCTCCCCCACCCCTCCCTTCTTCCCGGGCTCAGCTTTGCTCCTGATGTCTCTGCTTCTGCCCCCAGCAGCACAGGGGCAGGGGATGGGGGTTACAGTCAGCTCGCTGCTCCTTCCTTCTCGGGAAGTGAGGTGAACACCGCACACCCTCCCCTGCCCGTGTGGCTCCCCTCTCACTGGAACAGTCTTCCACAAACATTCTCTTGCATGAGTCCTCCCCACAGGCCATTGTTGTTCCCATGCTGCTCTAGCGTGGGTCACCCCTGCATGTTGCAGTCCTCCCAGCACTGAACCGCAACAGTGAGGGCCACTTCTCCCCTGAGGGTCCCAGCTCCTTTAAGTGCAGATGCCTGTCTTGGTGTGGGGTCCTCCACAGGCTTCTGGTTGGCCTCTACTCCACCTTGGACCTCCATTTGTGTCAGGGTGGGCAGCCCTACTTTCTCACCACAGGATACAGGGGTCTCTGCTCTGGTGCACCTCTCCCCACATCCTTCTGCTGACCTTGGTGTCTGTCCTTCTCACAACTCCTCCTCAGAAGGTCCCCACCCTCTCTCCGGTTCCCCTTCTTAAATACATTCTCACAGAGGCACAGTTCGGCCTGGTTAGAGGTGGGTCCGACTTGGAGCCGGGGGAGCTTTCAAGAAGCTTCTCACAGGAGGCCACTGCTGTGCCCCCTCCCCTGCTACCAAAAAAGAAAAAAATGTTCCACAGAAACCCAGCACACAGGACATTGACAAAAGGTCTGTTACCCTCAGTTTTGGTTACTACTAAGCAAAGGAAACAAAATTTGGAGTACATTTGGTAAAAGAAGAAACATTCTCACGTGCCTCTAATCAGGTCAATTACAGTCATGATATAAATATACTGATTTTTAAAATTACAAATTATATAACCACTGATAAAAATACAGTATCTGAAGTTATATATTTTGCAATAGTATCAAGTTATTAATTTTTCTTTAGTCATTCATTGACTGAAGAGCGTCATGCATTAAAGCCTAGTGCTTTAAAGAGGAAGTAACATTTGAAGTTAGAGCAGATGGAAAAAGGAAACTAACAACTCTTATTTGGTTATTTTGTTACTTTGGCTGTCTTTTAGTAATGTTACTTTTAGAGGATTAAACTGTAAAGCATCTTCGGCATATTCAGCCACATGAAGCATTTGCACTAAACCCCAAACCATGTTTAATTAACTTGGTTTCATTAAAACCTTTCACTAAAAGCACAACATTCAGTCTATTTCGTTTCAAGATTTGTGACTCTCCTCTTAACACAAATAATTTTCACTGGGGAGGGATGTTTAATATATGGTTTTTCCAGCATTTTGGTGGGAAGATGAAATGAAACTCATCGATCCCTGTGAGTTTCACTATGAGACAGTAATTTTCTTTAGAGAAGTCCTGTATGTGGATAGACGCAAACAGAATTTTAAAGATATTCATGCAGTCCAGTGTAAATTAACCTGTTGAAATTTATATATAAACATCTTGCCCATTAAAAATCTGGATAGGCTTAAAATGTAGTGTGAGTAAGAGAGAGTGTTAACTGAACTGATGATATACTTGATGTTAGAGTTGGAACAATACAATTTTTAGGAACGGAAAAGAAGAAACAAAGTGGAAATTACACTTCCATTTGTAAAACTTTGAAGAGGAAAATCTTTTTCTTAATGCATTTGCTGGCTTTTCATGACACCAGATGCAGTGCTGCATAAAGTTTGGTGAATTGTACTGTCTTAGTTTCATTTTAGTCTACCACCTTTATTGCCATGTGTAGTGTATCATCTTATCTAAAATCACAAGGTGCTAAATAATGTCACTCATACCTGGGAGTGACAGTATATACATCCAGGGATCAAAATGCTCAAACATTTAGCACAACATATGCTGCCTGTGTAAATTTTCAATGTGAAAATACCTGATTTATCTCTGAATAAAGCAGCAAAAAAAGAAATCCACAGTTACCACTCTTCATCTCTGCTGTTCCCAAGTGACAGGCTAAACAAACAGGAAAAAAACCCTTCTGTTCTCTATTCTCCTCCCTCTCTCCCTATCACCACCACTGCACATAAGTTTTCACTGTCACATTACAAAATGCAGGAACAGAACGCTAACACAGTTTCTCACTTATTCAAGATACCTAATGATATTGGCGAGTTAGCCAGGGTGTCCATTAATTCCCTCTGTGGTCATATATGGGCAGCTGAATATGATCCAAAACCACCGAAATATTTTACACTCTAGGCTCTAGAAAGCTGATACGTTGAAGATTAGGTGACCTATCTGAAGGCTTTACAGACTGTGAATGAACAGACACTTCTTATTTGCTGTTCATGCTGCAAAATCTTCATCATGCCACTGTGTGTTTTTTAAGTTTTCTGGGGACAAAATGATCTTTAACAGAATGTGCTAGTGTTACTATGGGTTCACAAAATGATCTTTAAGGTATTTTTATTCTCATGTGAATTTACTGTTAATAAACACTAACTTATTACTATTAATAATAGTAATAGTATATACTATTTAACAGGATACTTCCCACCTTTTGTGTATTCCGATGGACACAGCACCTGGCATAATGCACATCATGACTGGATGTCACAGATGCTATCAGCATTGCTTACAAAGGAATAAGTATTAATGCATCTGCCTTGTGCAGGTAGCAGATAGGAGACACACAGTAAGAATATGTGGTCATTGCCACAGTGGAAAGAGTTCACTAGTGGAGTCTCAAAATAATTCTGTACTGAGAATTTTTACATGTTCACTAAAAAAAAATTGAAAGACTGAGTGAATAGCCAGACCACAAATTTTGCTTTCAGTACTGTCACATTCTGGGTAGTGAAGTTATTCAAAAACTAACAGTGAAGAATTTCAGAATTATCTTAAAAGATTGATGAAATAATAAATGTAGATAAAATTTGATGTAGAGGAAATTTGAACAACGCACAAAAAAGGAATCTCTACTTTATAAATAAATTAATGGGCTCTAAGTTGGCTTGCCATTTAGGAGTGTGTTCTTGGGGTATAGCAGAAAATAAATCAGAACTCTGTAGTGGTTAAAAAGGTAGCTGACATGATTAATTGGGAAAGACATAGACAGAAAATTAGAGAACAGCATTGCATAAAGGTGTGGAATGCCTCTATCTTCAAATCAGAAGGTGACATAATCACTTATGAGACACCTTCTGTACAAAAAACCAAAAATGGACTAAGACTGGAAAATGTGACTGATATGATAGATCTCTTTAAAATCAGAAGCATCTGGGTGAAGAGGTTGTGGGGTTTTTTGGTACAAGAATTAGGAGACATTACATGAAATTGGCAGACTTTTGCCTCAAAACTCAGAAAAGAAGGTGATCTTTCAGATGTTGTGTAGTCAAGCTATGGCACTCCATGGCATGAGATGCTGGGAATGATAAAATGTGACCAAAAAGCAGCTGTATTTTTTTCCTTTTATTCCCATTGAGAACTATTAAAAAACACCTTTGATTCAGGCAGTCTCTGATCAACAACTTTCTGAAGGTCAACAGAATATTATGGAGAAGTATCATTGCACAGTAAGGCACTGCTAAAGAGAGAGTTTTGGGATGGATAGACCAGTATGGCATTTCTCGCCTATGTAAAAATTTAAATGGACAAAAGCCAAATTCTTCTGTCCTTATTGGAATTGATGTGAAGGTGGTGTGTTCATACTCAGGAATGATCTACTATGTCATTCTCAGAGGCAATCTATCAGTCTAAACCACACTATGTGCTAAATTAGTTCAGCTGGTTTTCACTCAGTTTGAAATATTAACAGAGCAAAAGTACAGCTTTTCAGTGCATTTTAAAAAGAAGCTCATGTTTGTTATCTATACATTAGGTAAATTGAGTTTTTAAGATTTTAAATGTGTTTTCAGTCCTCTTCTGTAAGATTCCATAGAATAATTATTTGTTCTTACTAAGGGATGAGTCTAAAATGATCTCTGTCATGGCTCATTTCTGGTACATCGAAAATGCCATTTAAAAAAGTTTTAATATGACCGAGGAGAAAGTCTGATAAAAGAAAAATAAACATATCGATGTGGTTTACTCTTTGTGTATACAACTAACACTGCCACTATTGTCAACAGTTTTAAAGATGCCAAGTATTTCATAATCTGGATTACAGGCAGTAGACTTTACTTAAAACATATGAATGAAATAGAAAGGTCTTGGTCATGCCATCTGGCACATGGCACTTGTCCAAGTGAGAAAGTTCTAAATAAAGAGGAGATAAGGCCAAATGGCTCTAAGTGCTAATGATATATTTTTCTGTAAATAACGATCATGTCAAACACTGTGAGTTTTGTATATTCATGGAAATACAGAAGGTGGACAAAGAATGCACCATCCTGAGGAAACAGCTGTTGCAGAAGTCATGCTATATCTATCGATTGATCGATCCATTCAATAGATACAGGGGCTGTAGTCCTGGTGCTTTTCTAGTTTTTTTCCAGGCAAAACCACATGAAGATAACATATGTAAATATCATCCAGTTATCATAGTTTTTATTTTCTGTTTCATCACTGAGCGACCCTCAGCTCTGTTGCCAGACTTGGCCTTGGATGCATCAGTATTGTGTGGCACCATGGCTATGTAATGCTTTGGAGTCTGTCAGCTACTTGAGCTTTTCAGTTCATCTCTGAAGGTTATGGTCCCCACAAATAAAACAATTAGACTGGATTGTATATGGGCACTCTAGAACTTCTGTAGTTTCTGATAGTTTTCTAGTATCTTGTCCATCTGCCTGCATACTTTCCTGAGCGACTGGCCTTCATACTTCACCAGGCTTTGGGGATTAAAGGTAACAGTTTGAGAGTTAAGTACACTCTTGACATTATGTAATCACCTCTTCTACCCACACAGCATTCTACACTGTGATTTCCACAGTGCATCTACATATTTTATGAAAATATATAAGCTGTTCTCTTTTGATCCTGCGATCTCAACTTCAGCTCCACATCCCTTATTTTAGGACAAAAATACTGCAGAGGAATCATAATAAAACAGTAAGAAACCTGCTTTCATGCTATCTGGCAAGACATTAGCTATCAGCTGCGTGGGCTTTGGATTGATACACACATTTTTGTCCTACATGAGCTTGCTGTTTCAGTTTTAGCATAGCAGTAGATGAGCTACCCTGCAAGTAGTCAGGCTGGGGTACTAGAGTAATCTACCGATGTCAGTACAGAGCTCAACATGGTCTAAGCATCTGCTTATTTATGTAAGAGAAAAAGGAGATAGGGGACTTACTGGCAAAGGCATCTGACTTCCATGTTGTATTTTGTCTGCTACTGTTACAGTAGCTAGCTTATTTATGGTAATAATTTCAGTGTAGATTAGCTTCTTGTCTCTGAGTATGTTTAATTGACTCCAGAGGATGGCCATCTCTTTCAACCTCCTCACTCTAGTTTTGATAGGATTTCTTGCACAAACAAGCACTTTAAACTGTCCTTGGGGGATTTCTGGGGAAGGAAGTCTGTCAGCCCTGTTTACCTGATTTACTTGACCTGAAGTCAGACAAACTTAGCATTAATGGGACAGGTACAACCATTCTTGTGGAACCTGGTAGCACACAGCAGATGTCAATGTAATTCTTCACTGTGTCCATGTTTTTAAAGTCCTTGCATCTGTGACATTACTGGAGATAGCTATTGGCTTAGAGTACCAGATAAAAAATATTCTTCCATAAAGAAAATTCTTAGTACTGCTGTGTTCTGACTGATGTCCCCCTCTGCTCATCTTTCATAAATAAGCAAACGTCACGCATATTCTCATGTCAATTTCCCAGTTTTGCCACTGTAAAAAAGCCAGTGCATGCAGGCTGGACAGAGACACAGACAGAGCACTTTCCTGGTTAAAACTGGTTCTCACTGCATCTTTTGAAGGTAAAATAAAATCCTTGGATTCCCAGCTCTAAAATAAGCCCAAATGAGTAGAAAACATGTGTACATGTGTCCTTCTTAAAGAAAGAAAGCTTGATAAAGATGAATGAGTGGATTATTATATTGCATAGGTAGTAATTGCTTTCATCATATTGCAGAATTATGTCTGTGTTGGGTTTATGTGTGGTGGGGTTTGATAGTGGGGGAGGGGGCTACAGAGGTGGCCCCTGTGAGAAGCTTCTCAAAGATCTTCAGCCTTGGACTCACCTCTGACCAAGGCTGACCCAATTAGTGACGGTGGCTGTGCCTTTGAGATTACGTATTTAAGAAGGGAAACATGGGAAGGGGAGTTGGAGTTGTGAGCAGGACACCTCTGCAAACACTGATGTCAGTGGAAGCAAGGAGGTAGGAAGAGGGGAGGTGCACTGGAGCAGAGACCCCTCTGCAGGAGAGGGCAGGCTGTGCCCTGCAGCTCATGGAAGTCACCAGTGGAGCAGATGCCCACTTGCATCCTGTGGAAGACCTAACGCTGGAGCAGAGGACTGTGCCTGGAGAAGGCCAGGACTCTGAGAGAAACCCATGCTGGAGCAGTTCATCACTAGGATGACTGCAACACATGGGAGGTACTCACACTTGGAACAGTTCAGGAAGAGCTGCAGGTTATGGGAAGGGCCCCACATTGGAACGGGGGAAGAGTGTGAGGAGTCCTCCTCCTGAGGAGGAAGGAGTGGCAGAAAAAATGGGTGATGAACTGTCATCATTCCCCATCCCCTGCCTCCTGCTCTGCTGTGGGGCAGAAAGGACAGAAATTGGGAGCAAAGCTGAGCCTGGGAAAAAGGGAGGGATGGCGGGAAGATGTTTTTAAGATATGGTTGTATTTCTCACTGTCCTACTCTGATTGGAAAATTAAGTGGTGGTGGTGTTTAGATTAAACTGATGTTCTTTTTCTTCCCCTGAGGAGTCTGTCTTTTGCTTGTAACCATAATGGGTTAGCCATCCCTCCCTGTCCTTATCTAAGACTCCTGAGCCTTTTGTTTTATCTTCTTCCCCCCATCCCTGAGGGGGAAGGAGTGAGGGAGCAGCTATGTGGTGCTCACTTGCCCTCAGGGTCAAACCAGGACAGTCTTACATTTTATTTTGGAGAAATCACACTTTGCTCCTTTCTATTTTGAATATAAAAATGGGGTTAAAAAATAAAATCATTAATTCATAAGAAGTGGTTTCTTGATGGAAATTGAATTGCTTATGGACGTACAAGTTTTTGTAGCTACCTCCAAAATAACTGGGGTCACAGTTAATGCAGTTCCTTGTGCAGACTACTATCCACAGGAATGCTAAATATCACACGATGCTATATGCTGAGCAAATTATCTCCATTAATGCCTTTTGGGGATGTGATATGCATTGCCAAAGACTGCAAAATGGATTTGTCTCTCAGAACAGCACCCTTGCTGGAGGAAATTAAGACTTTTTTTTCCAGACAGAAAGCCAGCAATACACTAGCAAGCACTACAAACAACCCATTTATAACAGATAAAAGTGTGGCTAAATTCTGTGTAATAAAACATTCAGATGTTATCACGCAAGTACTGAGGAGTAACTAGCCTATTATATTATTATTATTATTATTATTATTATTATTATTATTATTATTATTATTATTATTATTATTATTATTATTATTATTAATTATATTATTATTATTATATAAGATATAGCAACAAACCACTTAGTGAATAGTTTTGTCATAGAAGAAAATCCTCAGTTAAGAGTGACAAGAGGAAGTTAGTATATACCTAAGTATGTGAGTCCCTAGATATCCATATCTCTAATTTCCATGTGAATGGCTGCTTACTGTAGGTTGCTCTTGCCAGTCTTCTGATTGTTAATACTTGTGCACATGCTAGCCTGTCCCATCCATACCACTCACTGACATATAAAGCCTCTTAACATAAGAATCAGTGCATAGCTCTGTTTTTCAATTGCCTGTTTAAATCACTTTCCATAGCAAAGCTTAATCACCTGTTTGCAGGAGGAGGGAGGGAATAAGGGGGGATGGGGGAATGGGGTGGGATGAGAATGGTAATGGGATCTGGGTTTTTCAGTAAAGGTTTTCTTCTGATTCAGATAGCAGTTTGCAAGTGAGTGGCTAAAAGGGGTCTAGCCATTTGAGTTGTAAAGTTTTTGACATTTCTGGATAAATGCCCTTTTAGAGGCATTTTTTAAATTTATGCGACCTTTAACATAAGCAGAACTATCAAGGCCATGTTCTTTTCTGCTTTTCTCAACAAAACCATTCACTTCCTTTCCTTTAATTTCTCTTTCATTTTTCTGGAAACTTCTGTTACCAGAAGTGGTCTTTAGTCTATCCTTTTAAGTAAATTCTGCAACTCCAGGTGAAGAACAAGATTTCAATATCTGTCTGCCAGATGAGAAGCACTTTATATAAAAAAAATCAGGATCACTTGTACTATTTTGATTTTAGAGAAGGTTAACGTTCCTGAATTTCTTGGCTAGCTCTGATGAAGCAGTACAGCTTGTTGGAACTTAATAGTTTGTTTTGAACGCACACAAGCCTGTTTTTTCACTTGTTAGCCTTGTAGCACATTTCTGTGAGTACTATGACATTTGGTGTTCAAGGACAAACCATGCACTGTGTTTTGTATTGAAATGTGAATCAACATCCCTAAACCTGTAAATGTTATTGAATATGTTTGTTAAACTGGCATCTCTGCAGAGACCTGAATTGGAGAAGATGCCATCAGAGCAATTGTTCCTTTCCATAATTCATTGAGAAACCAGATTCTAAGTATGGTAAAATCCAGGGACTATTTACTCAATAACAGTAAGTCTAAGTGAAGTCTGAATAGTATTAAAACATGTCCCTCTCTGTGTCCTAAAAACAAAAAGGAAAGATGGACTGGAAAAGATAGTTCTAAAAAAACTATAACCTAATTATGCTATATACTTTCATGAAGTAAAGATGTAAATATACAAGGTATCCTTTTCAGAAGAACTCTGCATTGTAAACTTATTTTTCTATTTTAAGAGTAAAATATTTTGCTGCAAATAAGATATTTACTGTTATATTTACTTATTTTTAGGTTTGAAAGAGATTATTACATTTAATTCTAGACATAATTTAACAGAAACAGAAGTCCCAGGTTTTTCTAAAAGGAGCAGAACTATGAAACCAGGTTGGTTATGGACTGTAGCCCTCCATGACAGCATTGACCAGGTTTTCCTCATTTCTCTTGTGGGCTCACCTCTGTGGTATTCTCATAACTCCCACTTCTCTATTTTCCTTTTAGTTTCCAAACTGCACAAAACGGATTAAAAATGGGAAGGAAAGGGGAAATTAACAAGGATGTCTGGTGAGCTTTCCACTGAGAACAAAAAACAAACCAAACCAAACAAAAAAAATATTTGTTTCATGTGACAAATAACTGTGGTTAGTTCTAGAAATCACCTGCTCCAACTCAGTAGTGAAGAATATATGTATGTGGTAGATGGTATATAGTGACATACTTGAGGAGTGAGGAAACCTGATGCATAGGTTGATATCAAGACATGGATCACATTTAAATTTATTTTAAAAGCTGTAACTCTATGAAAGGCTCATTCAGTGTGATTTCTAGAGGTCTTAGCTTTAAAGTTATAGGCTTCTTCACAACTGTTTTTGTTTATATTCAATGGTCACTGTATTTTAATTATTTTTGCTCATTTCCCTTTGTGTTAATAAGAAGCTAAAAGAAAATAGAAATAAATCAAACTGTCTTCAAAGCAGTTATTTAACATTCTAATAATGTGCAGAAAGACAATTAGAAATCCTGTTGTGTGTAAAACACTAAAAATAGAATAATATTTAGTTTCTGTTGATAAATGCATAAATGGATTGTATAGCTCATTGGTTAGGGATTGGAGACAATTATTTAATCAGTTTGGCTTTAATTATTGTGCAAAAATAAAAGAGGATCTATAATAAACCCAAGAGCTCAGTTAGGATAATATAGATAATATGTGCATACATTACAATAGAACAGTAATTCCAGTTCAGTATTTTTCTAATACAGTGTAGAGAAAAATCTATATTGGGAGGTAATCGGTAATCTTTATTTTCCAGGTGATATCCTTAAAGAAGTTCTGAAGGCTCCAGTAAATCTTTTTTATCTTTACTTAAAGGTAAACCTATGATCCCCGAAAAATTTAGCATATGAAATTCTTAAAGTAAGGAGAGATCTGTGGCTAAACTGGTTCTAAAATTGTGTCCAACCTTTGTTTATGTAACTCTGTTCCTTAGAGCATCTATAATTAATTAGAAATTAAAATTTGTAGATCAAATTGAATCAGGTGGAGGTTTTCAATCATTCTTTTTTTTTTGACATAAATTCAGGTTATTTAGCTTTTATAAGCAAGGAAATTTAAGAAAAGGTCTTGATTGTTTTATTGGTAAATATCCCTTTTCAGCAGGGCTAAAGGGCAATCAGCTCACTACATTGGGCTACTAAATCTTTAAAACTTTGAAAAAATATCTTTTGGATTATTTTTACTTTATATAAACACTATAATGAGATGAGATGTTATCAGTATTGGAGAACATTGTGTTTGCTGAAATTTACTGGCCTAATAGTTCCACATCACTGGCTTTTAAAATATTTTTGTGACTATTAGCAGTTTTTAATTGTTGAATGTATTATTCTTTGCCTTTCAAAAAAAATGGTGAACATGACAGCAGAATTGTCTCTTACTGTCTGAAGTACTGAATATTTGTCATGATTTACTAAATTTTTACTCATAGACTTGAAATTAGACATTTAGGAAGAAACTGGTAATCTGGACTTTTCCTGCGAGAAAGTTGAGGATGAAATCTCATTTTACCATTGCTTGACTGGTTTTAGGCAAGATACAAACTGATATCACTTATGCCCAATCATAAACAATATTTTGCCAATTAAAAATGTGTCCACTCCTCTTTTAATTCATATTATTCTGTGTCAGTTTTAACAGTTTTAACTCATTTTTCCTCTCAGTTTTTCTGATAAGTAGTGAATATATTTTTCTTACCAAATGCTATAAGGCCTGTTTTAGACTTCCTAATTAATTCCACATGCTATTCCTTTTAAATATATGGAGAGAAAATAGACTTTCCAGTTTCCTTCAGTGTATTACAAATACTTTTAAATTAATTCTAGATTCACTAAGGGTGGAAGGGACCTCTGGAGACTGTCTAATCTCTCTGCTCAAAGCAGGGTCAGCTAGAGCATGTTGTTCAGGATCATGGCTAGGAAGGTTTTGAATATGTCCAAGGATGCAGATGCCATCTGTGCAGCCTGTCTCGGTATTTGACCACCCTCATAGTAAAAAAGGTATTTCATAGATTTATATGGAATTTCCTGTGTTTCAATTTGTTCTGTCACTGGTAGCAGAGGAACTGAGAAGACTCTGTCTCTCTGCTCATTACTCCATCCCAGCAGGTATTTGTACACATTGAAGGCTTCCTTGAGCCTTCTCTTTCTGAAGTTCCTTCTCTTCCATTGTTCCTAAACAATGTCAGCTCTCCCTGGATCTCCTTATCAGCTGCTCCAGTCTCTTAATCATCTTAGTGGCCCTGTGCTGAACACACTCTGGTTGGTCTGTGGCTTGTTTGGGTTTTCTTTTGGCTGTACATCTGAGAACCGGACCCAGCACTCCAGTTGTGGTCTCACCACTGCTGAACAGAGGGAAAGATTACCTCCCTTGACTTGTTGGCAGCGCTTTTCTTAAGGCACCCCAGAAACTGTTGTACATCCTTTCTGCAAGGGCATATTTCTGGTTCAGCTTAAGTCTGGCAGGACTCTCAGGTCCTGTTCTGAAAACCTACCTTCCAGCTGGTCAGCTGAAGTGTGTATTGGTGCATGGGCTTATTTTTCTCCAGATTTGGGACTCTATGTTTCCCTCTATGAACTTAATGATAACTGTCAGCCCATTTTTCCAACTTGTTGATGTCTTTCTGAATGGCAGCACAACCATCTGGAGTGTCAACCACTCTTCCTAGTTCTGTATCATCTGCAAAATTGATGAGGGTGTACTCTGTCCCATCAGCCAGATCATTAGTGATGATGTTAAGAAGTATTGGCTTCAGTATTGACCCCTGTGGTATACCACTCATGACTGACCTCAAACTGGACTTCATATGGCTGATCACAATCCTTTGAGCGCAGTATTTAAACAATTTTGTTCACCTCACTTTTCACTTCCCTAGCCCTTCATTTGTTTGTGATGATGTATTGGGAGACCAACCAAAGCCTTAGTAAGGTCAAGACAGACAATGTCCAGTGCTCTTCCCCATCCACCGAGCCAGTCATTTTGTTGTGAAAGCCCATCTGGTTGGCCAATTGTGATTTGCCCTTTGTAAATCCATACTGACTTCTCCTAACTGCCTTATTGTTCTTCGTATGTTTCGAAATGGTTGTCAGGATTATCTGCTGTACCACCTTCCCAGGGATTAAGGTGAGGCTGACCAGCCTGTCATTCCCCAGTTCCTCCTTCTTGCTCTTCTATAGGTAGGAGTGAGATTTGACTTGCTCTGATCCTCAAGAACCTTTCCTGCTCACCGTGACCTCTCAAAGATAATTGAGAGTGTCTTCACAATGACATTGGCTAGCTTGCTCAGCACTCATGGCTGGGTGCATTCCATTAAGTGTCATGGATTTATGTGTATGCACTAATACAATCCTCCTGAACCTATGGCAAGTCTTCCTTGCTGCAGACTTTTCCACTGGTCACAAGGATCTGAGTTTGCTGAAGGAAATCTTACCAGCAAAGATCAAGGTGAAGAAGACATTGAGTACTTTGACTCCCTCCATGTCCTTTGTCACCACATCCTCTGCCCCATTCAGCAGCAAGCCCACATTTTCTAGAGTTTTCCTTTTGCTGCTGATGTACTTCTAGAAACCTTTCTTGTTGTCCTTCATGATCCTTGCCAGATTTAATTCCATATGGGCTTTGGCTTTCCTGTCTTTGTACCTGCAAACTCAAATAGTCTGTCTGTATTCCTCCTGGATCACCTACTCCTGCTTCCAGCTCTTGTATGGTTCCTTTCATGCTTGAGTTTTGTCAGGAGCTTCTTGTTGATACATTCAGTCCTCCTGCTACCTTTGTTTGATTTCCTACATGTGAGGATAGACCATTCTTGAGCATGAGGTTGTGATCCTTGAAACCAGCTCTCCTGGATCCTTTTCCTCACCAGGACTTTATCCCATTGGATTCTTCATAGTATAATGGTTTTCTTTCCTCAAGTCTACATTTGTCATCTTGCTTTTTGTCTTGTTCTTTCCTCACAGGATCCTGAACTTTGCCATCTCATGGTTGCTGCAGGCAAGGCTGTTCCCAGTCTTCATTCTGAGCAGTTCTTCCTTGTTTGTAAGTGTCAGGTCCAGCATAATGTCTCCCCTAGTCAGCTCCTTGAACACTGTGTCAGGAAACTGTTGTCAACGCACCCCAGAAGCAATGAATTTACAAACCTGGATTGCTTTTGCCCTGCTGTGTAGTGCCTCCAGTGAGTATCAGGGTAGTTGAAGTCCCCCATGAAGACCAGAACATGAGAAGAAAGCTTCTTCTACTTCTTCCTTATTGGTTGGGCTGTAGCAGACACACACAACAGTGTCAGTTACGTTTGTGTGCCCTTTAACCTTGGCTCATAAGCTCTCAGCTGGCTCATTATTCATCCCGAGGCAGAGCTCCATGCATTCCTGTTGCTGACTCACATACACGATAGGTGTATCTCCTTGCCCACATGACACACCTTTCTTAAAACACCCTGTATCTATCCAATGTAACATTCCTGTTGTATGAGCTATTACACCACATCTCCGTGATCCAAATGAGATGATAGCTCTGCAATTACACATCCACCTCAAGTTCCTCCTGACTATTACACATCTCACACGCGTTAGTCTACAGGCACTTCAGATGGGCACCAGTCATGCTGATTTCCCAGAAAAAAATGTAAGAGCTTTAGGCATATCAGCCTAAATATCTCATCATTTGTCTGTCTGTCAACTGAAAGGCCATGGTCGTTAAATTGTCATTACCATTGAAGTTATTAATGGGAAGAACCTTGAAAGTTTGAACGTTCGTTTGAAAATCCCAAAGCTTATTAAACTATTTTAAATCTGGTTAAAATATCACTCAGAAAATGGCTTTATGTATGATTTCTCAGAGTTCTAAAAATGGTCTCTGTCTGCTTCTAACTGATACCAGAGAGTTTATGTGATTTTGAAGTAAAAACATGAAATATATTTCCGTTAGAACAATATTGATCTTGGACTTTAAAGGTTTTAGACTTCTAGCAGATCTTTCACTGAGCATGGACTGAGTTCATAATAAAATCCAAAACACAGAGAAGGCAAGTGGTTTTGAGTTCTGCTGTGAACATTAATACAGCGCTAGTTTGAGTCCTTGTTAACAGAGCAGTTTAATTCTCTGTTGTTAGTCTAGTGAATATGTATAAATTGCAGTGCCAAGAGTAAGTAGCATAGTAAAAAAATTGTCCCTTAATTGTAACAGTTTTGAACTGCTTGATAATAGTTGGTATCTTTTAGCTGGTTAAAGCATTTATAGTGGGAAAATATTTCCTGGTAAAATGACAGTGGATTACACAATAGTTGGGTTCTGAAGCTTCTGTCACTTTATTTTTATGGGTATTAACATCTAATTATATACTGCTTTAGTCTGATCAGTTGACAACAATTTGCAAAGGAATTGATCAGAAACTTTGGTCCAGCATTACAAATTCCTCCCCATTTGCAATAGTTAAACACAACAGCAAGTGCACAGAATGTTTTGTGCATCCAACTATTTGGGAGAGTAATGCTTTCAGTTGGATTCCTTGGCCTGTAAATGTAACTCTTCCAAAGGGGCAGAAGGAATCTGTGTGTGAGAAATATAATCTAATTGTGTCTGTGTCAAGGTTTGGTGACTTCAGTTCATGTTTAGAGTATATGGGAAAAAAAAGGAGGCAGAAAGACCAGACTGAAGTAGGATTTGATCTTTCTCTTTGTAGGTGTTCCCCTAGGGAATTAAGAGTCATTTACCATCCTGTTTTGGTAATAGGATACTGTTTTCAAACTTTCTGTAATACAATAATGCAAACAGCAGCAAGTAGTGCTATTATGTGTTTCTCAACCAAAGAAGTTTCACTTCAAATATCTGCGGTTTGCTTCAACTCTAATAAATAAGATTGTAGCACTAGCAACAAATTAATTCTTAGTGTGTATTGATGTGATCATGTATCCAGAACTCAGTAAACATAAAACAAAGTGAATCAAAAAAATGCCCAAACAATAGGCCTCAAACCAGTTGACTTCTGAGTGAATCCCCCGACCAGCAATCAGCACCTTATCAGCAGCACGAAGCAACCAGCATCTTATCAGCGTGAAATGCACCCCTGGGAACAATCCCTGGGAACTAAGTAAACAACAGGAACTAACTCTAAATCCCAAATGTAAAGAAAACCAGAAACTGCTCAGACGTTCCCGGATCCTGGCCAGATCCGGACACGCCTGAGTGAGGCACGTCAATCTACCAGCTATCTCCCCTGCATTTTGTACAGATTTGTTTGTTAATCTGTACAAAAGCCGGGCCCCCTCCCAGCACAGACGCAGACCTCCCCTACGAGCGGACGCCCTGCGTGGGACTTCCCAGCTGCCGGGACAGGCTCTGCGACCCTTGGCTGGGACGGGGCTCCCCAGCTGGTGCACGGGCGGGGGGACGGTGAAGTAGGAGGGCAACTGGTGATGGATCTTTATTAATCACTATAGCCAGCTTTATGTAGTAATGACTGGGTGCATTACCTCGCTTATTCTTTCTGCTGCTTTAAACTAAATAAAATAAGCCTATTTATTTAGCTTGGTGTCTGTGTCCTTTGTGTTAACCCCATCAATTGGCAAAACACAAAGATATATAATAGTATAAAAATATTCTATTAATATATAAATAGATAAATGTGGTCAGACAGAGAAGGCGGTAAGTTGTTGAAATATTTTTTCTAGTTTTTCAAATTTATGCTTGATGAAGTCAGAACCTCATTATTAATTTTAAAACTTGGCTTTCAATGGTATAATATATTTCTTCTGCAAAGACAAGGGAAGGGGTTAAATATTCCTATCCTTCTGTTATCATTCCTGTCACTAAAATAATCTGGAGTTTGGACCTAAGAACTGCATAAAAAGGAACACATTCCGAGGCCTTGCTCCCTGAAGTCACACCTAATTTTATGCTATTAACTAGTAAAATTGGAAATTGGAGGAGCAGTAAAGACCTATTCATGATAACTAACAGTGGCAGAATCAAGCAACTGACATCTACAGGTTTCCAGAAAGAGCAAAGGTGAAAGCTGAGCATTCTTTACTGAAAAATAATAAATAAGATAGTATATATAGGCTTTTATAATGAGAAACACTTCAGTAGGTAGTGTTTCTCAAAGGAGACAGAAATAATGGCATACTAATGTCTGTATTTAGAATATCTTAATAATTTACAATAGATTCAAATGTTCAGTATTTCATCCGTTGCCAAATGTTGGACTCTGGGTTTTACTTTGTTGTTTGTCTTGCTGATTGATTCATTTCATCACTGGACTCTGTTAGCTTAGATCAGCTGAATATGCATCTTCTCAGTCATTCTGAGTCCAAAATTTGCATTATAAAGTTCAATTCATGCTTAAAATCGTAGAGTAGTTTGTTTGGAATGTGCCTTTGGAGGTCATGTGGTTCAGTTCTCCTTGTTCACAGCAGAGCCAAATTCAAAGTTAAATCACATTTATATAGTGTGATGGGTCTAAAACCCACTGTAAGCCTTGGCTTCAAACACAGGAAATGCAGCTACTGAATTTCTCACAGCTTATCTTATTTTGTGGCCTTTTCTTTCACTAATGCTTCATAACTAATACTGTAATGAGAGTGAAATGCAAACAGTAATCCCTGAGTGATCTGACTTCACTCACCTTAGAGTGTTCCAAAATCAACCCACACTATTTTTCCAGAAAAGTATTGTTGATATTAAATTGCTAGCAACATGGTTTTTAAATCCTTGGAGTCATTAAAGTCTTTGCCTAATAAAAGACTTCAGGCTTTGGCTTCTGTGCAAATCTTTGTTGGTGAGGCAATTTAAAGACTTTATTGAAAACTGCATATTCAGAGTAACATCTCTAGATATTGCATTTAATTTTCTTGAAAATGAATTAGTTCTCATAAATGAGTGGCTCAGTTTGGTCACTGCAAGAGCAATTCCCTCCTCTGTTTCTAAAGCAAGGAACATTCCCCTGCAGATTTTCAATTTTCAAAGGCATAGAACTTGTGGAAAAAACATTATAGATTCACTTAAATAGTATTCATAAGAATCTCCCTGTCTCCCGTCTTTTACTGTATTCAAGAGCAATGGCAGGCAAGTGTATGTTTATAAAAGATAAGGTGGTAGCTCAGACTGTTGCATAAGCAGTCAGTTGAAGCAATGGGTCCACCCTCTTGTTAAGCCCAATGCCATTGGATATTTTTTAGTTTTCTTTTCCTGCTATTGCTTCCTCATGCCATCAAGGTCAGACCTGCCAGTAGAAGTGATTCCTCCAATTTGTCCTCCTTTGGAACCCTGTATAAGTACACTGAAGTGAATTTGCCTATGTTTCAAGGTTACAGAAAACACAGTGAGTCTTAAGTTTAGGAGTTTCTAGTGGCATGTTGCTACTAAGGTATGTCAAGTGGTCTGAAAATGATTTCCATTCTCAAACTGACCTTGCAGACACTTGCATTCATAAACTGTCCTCCAAAATCAAAATACATTTAAGGTAACTATTAAATCTGCATGTTTCCCACAGTTATGAATTAGCCTCTGTGAATGGTGGACTTAGGACTCAGTTTATATTTTACCTATTCTCACTTTATAAAACTTTTTATAAACTGTTAAAATAATTTAACAAAATTTAAGTCAATTGATATTTGAGATGTCCACCCTGGAAAGAGGCCCCTATCTTCAAGTATCCGTTAATGTATGATTCAGCATCAACACAAATATGCCTACACACTAAGCTGGGATTGAAAATACAAACCACACTAATTCTGTTCCTGCTGAAGTAGTATGCTCATTAAAGCTTCTTTGCTTTGCTCACTGGGAGCAAACTTGAACACATACTGCATAAAATACAATATGCATACCTTGTACAAAATATGCAAATCTGAAAGGCAATGATCCTGTGGTTAAATAGAAAGTGAAATATGAAGGTTTTCCAATAATGTTATGATAATTGAACTATGTATTCATTCCCACCTGGCTGTGAAATAAATTGCTATGGATTTGCAGTAAAATCTAAATGTCCCTATATTATTAGGAAAGCAGACCTGAAACTATTTCTGGGAAGATCTTTCATTAAAGACCCTTCATTTAATGACAACAAACATTAATGACAAAATATCAAAATGAAATATGGGAAAATAGTAGTAATGTAGTTATGACTAAATGTCAGTTGTTGACAATTATTTTCCATTTAAAATAATCTCACTTTTAGAAAATAACTCCAATTGTTAAGGTTTCTAGCTCAATATCTTTGACCATGTTAATTTTGCTAACTCCAGATCTTCAGCCACTGTTTGTGTCTTTTTCCTAGTTTCAGTTCAAAATGGTTGTGACATTCAGCACTAATGCACATGCTTCATGTAGCACAGAGCATGCATTCCTGTACTGTGACTGAACAGTCATCTTGGCATTCACTGAAGCTTATCAGTTTTTTCCTCTCTTCATATTTAATAGAAACCTTTCCTCTTTCTCTCTCTCTCCCTGCTGAAGTACACACAGATCAATTCCAGATGTGTTGTTTGCCCCCTCGTTCTCCATCAAATGTGCATCTCTTTCCTGCAGGTCAAAAGACAACATTTCATACAATACAGTAACTGGCTGGCAGAGTCACAAGCAGCTGACCCTGAGGGGATTCTTGCAATGATATTCCTCTCTTTTTTTCCCATTGTTGGTTATATAACAGTGAGTCTTCAGACACTTGTTTTTTCTTGGGTTTGAGTCCTCTTGATTTACAAACTTCTAAAGATATAAGCTCTAACAGTTCAAAATATAAAAGAAAATAATAGACTTAAAACAGTAATTTGAACATTAGCATTATTTGGGGGAAGAAGTGTTTTCTTAACACTTTCAGTTATAATTCTGTAATTAGCACTTTTCCAAAAAAATACCCCTCAGTGTAACAGAGAATTGGGGTTTTTAAAATTTATCTATTGAGACTTCAGTGGAGGCTATTTGTTTACTTATGATACTAGAGTGGTTGTATCCTGAGCCCTACAGCACTAAAAGAAATTAAATCTGGTTCTCTGCTCTGTTTTAAAGATCTGAGTCCATCATCTCCAGTGCACAAAAAGAACTGAACCCTAAAATGAGCTCTTGATTTTTGATTTCACCTTATAGAGATACATAGTAGACACCTAAGAAATTATTGCTGAAGGGAAGTTTGAGAGAGATTAAAAGGACATCATAGATGTTTGGGAGTACTTTTTAAAAGATTTAAATGCTTACGTAGCAGAAAAATATTTGTCAGCTTAATAAAAAACTAATATAGGTCCTTAATAAACCATGTCATTTTAGTCATACTAGGTTTTATTTACCTGTGGTTTTATTTTTTTCCCTCTCATGCTTGACCCAGAATTTAAGTGAAAAATGCTACTGAAATATGACATTGCAATGTTGTCCATCACCTGTTTTGTCTACTGAAATGTTGCCTGATTAAAAAAAGTCTAACAATATTTAAAACATAAAACTCAAATCAACATTATTTTACAGGATTCTTTTGAACTGTACTTTGAAAACTGTATAAATAGTTGACATCTGGGGTATTTTTATTGTAAAAGAATTAGAGTATCTTTTTTTTTTATATAATCAAAGAGAATAAGTTAATATAGGAAAGATAAACTTTCATATATTCTGATACATCTCTGGTCTGGGGATACCTGGGACTCAGGAGACTTAGACAGCACCTGGGCTAGCAGAATTCAGATTTCATACTAGAAACTGCCAGATAACATGCAAAAAATGGAAGTGTGGATATGCATCAACCAGAAGGATTGTGTTGAAACAAGGAGGAACTGAGAGATCCAGGGATACGTAGTTACTGCAGTGAAGGGACGCTTTGAGTACCTAAATGAAGAAACATTTCCAAGAGCAAAGACCATTCACCAGCGAGTTCTAAAGGCAGACAGATATGAAAAATAAGCAACTATTAACTGATTGCTTATCTCTCTTGTCAGTCAGTGTTCTAGTAGTATAGAAGCTGGGAAAAGTGACAACACTTTATGAAGGATAACAGGAAGGGCATGAGAATAAATCTGATTTCTGAAGTGAAGGCAAATCAGTAAAAATCTGATATTGAAATACTTTTTGCATGGAAAAAAAGAATCTACGTGATTCTTGTAGAGGGGCTCACAGCAATTCATGGCAGTCAGTAAGCATATGAGTAAACAACAGTCCAGCTGATACACCTGAATTTCAAAAAAAGCTTTAGACTTAGTTCATTCTCACAGGTTCTTCAAGAAACTGAGCTGACAAGAGATAAAAATGGGAGCTAATACCACTATAAATGAGTGATGTATCCTCACCTTTTGAATATTTTGCGCATTTTGATATGGTCAGCTCATGTTAGAAAGATATAGTAGAGGTAGAAAAGGCTTATGGGAGGGGTGACAAAACTGATCAAAACTTTGGTATGAGAAGAAAAGAAGAACAGAAAAGGCTCCTCATTTTGCTCTTATATCAGGAGGGGTGTGATCTGGTTTGCAGTCATGCATGGCATGGAAAATGTACATAGGAAATGATTATTCTGTGTTTCTCACAATCCAAACACTAATAGCATATTTTAAATGAATGCAAGTATATTCAAATGTAAAATACTTCTGCAGACAGTGTAAGTGATTTCAAAGAGCAGTTATTTCACTTCATAGAAGAAAAGTCCATCAACAGCTATTAAATAGAAGTAAGGTGTGCAAACTGCCTCAAGGTGTCGCTTTATTGCACACAACAGGAATTCAAGAGAGAGTACACCATGGGACATATCACCCTGTGCTTGCTGTGTTCGTATGTTTTTTCCTGAGAATCTACTTCTGGTCACTCTTAGGGACAATGTGGTTATTTTTATGTTTATACAAGAATAAGAAAGTTGAAAAAAAAGTTGTTATTGGAGAAAATGGGAAGTAATAAACAGAAAAGAAAGAAAGCAGTGAGCCATGGAATAGAGATGCAGATGGGCAGAAGGCAAGATTGTGGCAGCAAATGGAGTGAAAAACTGAGAGGGGAATTTGCAAAAAGGTAGAAAGATTAAATATACATTAAGGAGAATAGAGACTTCAAAGAATGGTGAATGAATACATGACAGTGGAAATGGGAGAAAATCTTGTCTATCTGAATAGTGGAAATTCACAGTAGTGAGGAAAATGTTTTATTGCTTTTTCTTTTTTATTGTATGCAGAGTCTTTTCAGATCATCTGAATATAGTAGCATGTTATGCATGGCTTAATAAGAGAGTATGATACTTTGGAGATTAAATTCTCATGTGCTTGGAGCCTAATCTCCAGTCAGGGCTATTCATCTATATGCAGGGGAATTTCACTTGTAGCACCATGTCAACCAAACAGCTGCGTTTCTGGACAACTAGGGTCACCTATAAAGTTCAAATTCTGACAAATCTAATAAGATAATATCAAATGCATTCAGATCAAAGCTGCCTACTTCTAATCTTCCTGTTTCCAGTTTTAACATGAGTCTCAGGATGGAGTAGCTCAGCTGAAAACAAAAATGACATGTATCTCTGCATAGGATAAATCCCTAACATATAAAATCCTTGCATTTTAAATCTGAGAAACAACCTTGTTCTAAAATCCTTATTAACTGTAATTCTTACATTACTTACTGTTCACATTACCAAAGTACATAAGGGAATAGTCTTTATTACCATATAAAGTTTTTCACAGTTCAATGTAAACTACCAACAGAAGTCAACCTAAGAAGACATTCTTTTAACTATGGAAGAACAAAGCTAGTTCTCAGCTCGTGACATTCCTCTAGGTTGATTAACAGTAGCTGAAGGTGTAATGTTGGTATGCTTTTCTTTTCCTCTTTGCAGATCAGTTGTTTGCCTTGATACAGTACTCTTTATGCAAATATATAAGCATGATTAATCAGTATGAATTATTAGAAAGAGCTTGAAAGATAAATTTTCAGCAGAATGTTTAAATGCTTCCTAGAAGATAGAGTTCCACAAATTAGGGCAATAGTGGGCAAGTAATTAGACATCAAATGCGCTAGGGATGCATTTCCTATCCAGTCTGCATGTGTAAATGCCATTAATTGCAGATATGCACACACCTTGACAGCAAAATTTGCAGCAGGTGTGCAGAAAATGATAGAACACAACTTTGCCTTTCTTTTCAGGCTATGGAAATGGTAAATTGAGGGCAAAACTTCTGAAAGGTTGTATTTGTTGCTTTAATCATAACAATATCAATGCTTGTCAACAGATATCCCAGATATCAGAAGTATCAAGACCTACCAGCCTAAGGAAGAGGTGTAGATCCAATATTCATACAGTTTCCATGGAGAGTGTTAGGGTTTTGCAGGGGCCAGTCAGCAGACTTGCCACGATGGTGTCTTCTAACACCGTTCTGTGAAATAAATTGAAATAAGTTAAAATACTGCTCAACGTGTCAAGTATACTTGATTACAACCCAGATAAAGAAGGACATATTACATATTATTTCTCCTGAGAGTAATATTATAATTTTTATTAGTGTAATCATTTTAATTAACTATTCATGTTGTGACAGCTTCTCCTCGCCTGGACCTAATCATTAGACAATATTTTAAATGGCATTTTAAGTACACAGTGCTGAAATTCAATACTGGTGTCAAGTCAGATGTCTGTGTGCTTTATGGCATTTTCAATATAATTTTACAGTATTAACAGTGTAGACTCCTGAGGGAATGCACCCAATAAAAAAAAGCAGTGTAGAAATGTGGCTAACAGAATGTTTGTGCATGTTATCCTGTTGACATTCTTTATTCACTCAAGTTAATGGGTAGAAGTGTACAATTTCCTGTAGGAAAAGACAGCAGAGCCAGTGCCAGTATAAAATTCCCAGTGCTAATTAGAAAAACATCTGTAGCTATTTGGAAATAGAAGTAATCAAACTTAATTATGAAAATTTATTTAAAAAAGACTTTTGGCATATTCTTTCGATTTTGTTCTATCAAAGAACTACTGATAGAATGACAGAAAAGGGAAGTATCTGTTAATTTTTTGTAACCTAGTGTCAGCAAAAATGTTAATCAAATTAGCCTATGTTTTATAAGTTGCTGCACACAGCTACAGTGTTAAAACTCATCTTTAAAAACTTCCTTATGTTTTGCTACTTGTGCCAAAAAAATATTGAAGTATGTTTTCTCTGCACAGAATCCTAAATTTGAGCCTTTGTGGTCTAGATACTGGGATTTTGAAGGGAAGGAAAAATCTAAATTATTAAAAGGTATATTCATTATTAAATATTCTCTACACTTTCAGATACTGTATCTCAGATATAGTTTAGAAACACAGGGCTAGAGAGTCATGGTCTTCTGTTTCCTTTAATTCTGTGTGGTAGATACTTAATCCAAGAGGTTCTGGGCCATTTTCTCTACATGAATTAATCTTCCATCATAAAATTCCCAGTGCCCTAGTCCTGACTTTTGATCACAATGCAAATTAATAAGACCTGAATATTAGTAATGACAGCAAAAGAATTGGAGAGATCATGAGGCAGCACCAATGGTCTAATCCTGCAAGAGGCATTGATAGGTTTGAATTTTCCCATGATCCTGGTGAATAGATCTTGCCTTCAGAGATCTTACCTTTAAGCCACTCCAGAAATATCTGTCATTCCAGCTAGCTGAGCATTTTAAATGAGCAGGTCAAGGGGATTCACTCGAGAACTTAAAACCTCTGGGATCACTGTGTCAGATTTAGTCTTGCTGTGGCAATTTAGTGCTTCACAGAATGGTGAAAATACATTGAAAGTCTACTGATACATCAAGGAGGTTTTTTTAAAAAAAGCAACTTCCAAATCTATATATGCCCTTACAGGTAACCAACAGAAGATCTGAAGTATTGTATTAGTACAATACAAACATGGTATAAACATGATGAACAGAGAAATCAATTTTTTTCTCTTCTCCTTCGGAATATCAACAATTTACACAACAAAGGTTTCATATCACAACCTTGATTCAGAAGTTGAAAATCACCCTAAGCTGCCATTAATTTCTCAAATATATCTTAAAACACTATAAATCCTTTCCCCCTGTTATCTGATTTGCTAAGTCATCCCTAAGTTTTCTCTCTGAATTATTAGAAAATATCTATTTGTGTTCCTGAAAATAGAGTGTGTAAGGAGGAGTAGACAAAATACGTATGTGCAAATATAATAATAGGTGCACATCTGTTGTACTGAACTTAAAATCTGCCCTTGTTGGAGAGTAGGATATGAATAACATTTTGGGAGATGGTATTGACCTAGGAAGCTACATTCAAGAACTTGGTTGAATAGTTTCAATGTAAGCGTTGCTCATAGCTTTGTTGACTTGTAAATATTTGTGAAGGCGTCAGGGTTGGAAAAATAGGGAACATCTCTGTTTCTAAAAAGTAATGCTTGTATTCTATAAATAGAATTCTGATTTCACTGTTGTATGACAAGTTAATATTGGAGTCATGTAAATTCGATAGTTATTGTTTCTGTTTTTTTGCTATAGTTACCTAATTTTCTCAAAACACATAATTAAAATTTCATTTATAAATCAGGGTAGATAATTTATGTAAGTTTTTAGTTTTCAAGTAATCATATTATTTTCCAAAGTTTTTCTTCTCTTGAGCAGCAGCTATATAATTCTTATAATGCGCTTTCTGCTGCCTGTGGAGAATCTTCACTCTCCAGCCAAGTGTTCCTTGGCTTGTGTGTATCAAAATATTTACTTACCTTTTGTTTGTAAATTAAGTGACAGAACTGAATGATGTCACCTCTTAACTCATGAGATTTTGAGTTAAAATTGCAGTGATGTAGTGAAATAACAGATTCTGTTTATGTGGTCAGTGTTAGCTTTGATAGCCGGTGGCCTTAGAAATGAGCAGGTAGTACATCTCCATCTGTATCACTGTGTTTATTGTTCTGATAATTAAATTTAGGTTTTTTACTTGAGATCATTGCTATCCAGTATTTTCTCTGTAATGTTTTTTTGATAGACTTCAAAGTCTTTCAAAATTATATAAGTAGCTGCTTTTTATCCTTGCCAATCAGATAAATTTGGTGGAATCTAGTTGACATAACTCCTAAAAATGCATACTGACAAAGCTCTCACCTCTTTCCTGAAGACCAACACTGATATAAGTGTGTATGTATTTTCCACATTTTCCAGTGATATACACCCATCTGCATCTTTACTTGATTGTAACAATGGATATTTGGAAGATTCTTGACAATAACTGAACTTTTTGAGTGCAAATTCTCTTTCATATGTGCGAATATATGCATGTGTGTAAGTCTTGTGTGCAAGACTTCAGTTTTTACATAGTCTCTGAATGCCCTCATTTAGATAGGTCTTGGCAAGACCTTTGCATTGAAGTGCTTTATTAGACTCCAGTGACTAGCCTATGAATCACAGAAGCCTTCACTCTCTTCATGTCTTAAGTGGACACACTTAAATTAGTTCTCAATATAAACCTAATTTTTTTAAAATAGATTAACTAGGTTTTTTTATAAGGTAGGATGGCTCTTCTAAGAGAATTCAGATGTCTGTAATGGTTACCTGGATTACAGAAGACAAAATAATACAGGCAGTATAATCTGATCATTCTTAACTGGAGTTCAGATCAAGAAATTTCGGACTTCCCATTCTAAATGCTATCAATTTCTGCCTTTCTCTGTCCTTGTCTTAAAAATAGGCCTCTGCTAACACCTCTTCCTTGTGCTTAAGTGTAATTGGATTTAAATGTTAAACATTAATGATTGGCAAATCATGTTTTTTGCCGAGTTGTATTTTCCTCAGATGCACTGCCCAGACCAACTTGAAGAAATAAATCTTGATAATTATCATTGTATGTGCAGTTGCTTGACTCTAGCAATGTGCTGCTTTCTCCCTTTCACTTTTTCTCTCCTTTTTACTCTTGCCATATTTACATCTCGAGGAAAATTGAGTACAAATATTCCTATGTTTGTCTCTCAGATTAGAACTGGACTTTAATTGTTTCTTTTCCTTTATGAACATTATAATAAACATCAAAATATACCCGAATATTCCTGCTTAAAAAATGTGTCCTATGTATTCTTATCCACAAATCAGTGTTGTGGTTGTTGACTTCTGCAAATCACCAACATGGGAACTACATATACCATATGTAGACATATAGAAATAGAACCTGATTGTAACTGGCATTGTGCACAAGCACACTGATTTCTGATAAGAACATGAAGAGTGAAATGCAAATACATGTTTCTGTATGTAGCAAAGTTATATGGTTGTTGGGCTAAAAAATCTATTTCACACTGATTGCTGACTGTAATAAAAGAAAGCCTCTTGTTTATTTCTGAGGAACACTAGAAATGGTACAAGGAAAAAAAGGAGAGAAAAAAAAAAGTTAGATCTCTGGATATGTGATCTGACGAAGCCTAGAAATTATATACACAGTCATTTGCCACCTGTCTGGATAATTTATTTAAGTATTGTTTGTGTCATGTTTAAGGCTAGCTTTCAATCACATGTGCGATGAGGACTTCACTACTGCTACTATATCCTCTCAAGGTAGACAAAATTTGTTGATAATTAAATCAGATAGAACGTAGTGCTGGTCTCCTGTGCTCTGTTGCCTGTGCTATTTAAAGCCATAATATCAAGACAATTCTACCTACAAGATAGGAAGATAAATAATTTGAGAGAATAAGCCTTTTATATTGAGCTTCCATACATAGACTTATGTATATGCTTGTGCTTGCTTGAATAAAAACTTGTGGGCTTAAACTACATATGTAAAAACATTCCTCTTTTTTTCAGTGACACGTATGATTTTAGCCACATGAAACCCTACATGAAGTCAGTGGAGTGGTTTAGATTCTCTAAGCCTCTTTATTACTTTGCCAAGAGGTGCTAAGTGTCATATTTGTTTTCCTTTGTGATCATTTGATTACACATATTTGCTGTTTTCATCACTTCAGGTACAATGCACAGAAAGCTGGTCTTTCACTTTAAACAAATTCAGAGGCTCCAAGCCATACTCAGAGAAAATCATTGCATTTATCTTAGTCTTTTCAAAAGCAAGCAAATCTTTAAATGTTATTTTGTTAAGATACAAAATTATGAATCAGATGGGTCTGCTCAGTCAGTGAACAAGTTAGTGATTCTTAATAGCCATGTAAGCCTCCTGGTTCTCAGCTGTTTCATCTATTTTAGCTTAATTACTTCGTGAAATATTTTGGTCCCTCTCTCTGTCATGGACATTCATTTGCTGGCTTGTCCCAGGCTCAAATTCCAGCATCTCTGTAATAACCTTTACAGTCTTTGTCTTTCTCTTATCTCCCCTGAAAAAATCCTTATGTTCCAAATTAAAGCAGTCACCCATGTCTTACACAACATAACTCTCCCCTAAATCCTGCAGTCTACCTTTTAGCAGAGTTCAGCTAGAGTTAAATCCCTCATCTTTTTGCCAAGCTTCCCAAAAATGCCTGTGTTTCACAGACAAGAAAAAATTATATCATCCACAGTTCTTACCTCCTCTGCTTCAATTTTAACAAAGATCTACTAAGGGAATCCATTCTCCTCCCTGTAACGAGGAAGTCTGTTCACCCCAGAAAATGGAAGTATAATCCTGCACAAGATTTTGATAAAGTTGCCATGGAGCTTTTTTTTTGTGTAGTTTGGCTCACCACAGCAGAAAAGAGAGAAAAAGGACTGGAGAAAGGCAACCCTGTTTTGCCAGATGAGTAACAGGGTCTGCAGAGCCTGTCCTCAGCTAAGTTGTTGCTCTTTTCCTCATTGTCTCAAAGTAAATGTTACTTTGGTTTTGTGATTGAGAGACAAAGAACAACAGAAGGATAGGAGGCACAGAGGTTAGATGTAATTCTCCTTTCTTCCTTCATCCCTTCCTTTCTCAGCCTCTTTCCTCAGATGCATTTCATACTCCTTTTAACTACCAATGCATTATGCTGTTTAGAGTTTCAACTGTGTAGGAAAAAACCCTAACTAGAAAAAGTTTTTAACATTTGGCACTTACCAAAAATACCCTGAAGTCTCACTCTGCAAAGAACATAACATGCCTGCAAAGAACATAATATGAACAAAGTGGACATTAGGACAATTTACATTAAAATTGATTTTTTTTTTCTTTCCCAATGGATACTAGAGAGTGTGTGTGTATATGTCTGGAATTTCATGGCATCCATACAGTCAAAGTGAAAGAAAACTCTGGCCTTTTTGTATATTTTAACGGATCTATTTCAATAATTTATATTGTTTAAATGAAACTATCATAGCTATAGGAAAAAGGGAACACCTGACTGAGTTCAAATGCAAAAATGAAACAACACACCAAGCAGAAGCAGTGTGAGGGTTCAAAAAGGAACATAGAGTCATTGCTCAAGCATGCAGGGTTGGAACTGGGAAAGCCAAAACTCAGCTTGAGTTGAAGGGATATGACAGCAGGGATGTGACAACACCAAGAAAGTCTTCAGTAAGTATAACAGCAGCAAATGGAAATGAAGAAAAATGTGATTCCACTGATCAGTGGGATAGAGAGCTAGGGACAGAGGACATGGAAAAGGCTGAGATACTTTTTGCCTTCCTTCCTTTGGCCTTTCTTGGTAAAGTTTGCTTTCTGGCCTCCCAAGCCCCTCTGACTAGTGACAGAGCCTGGGGCAGTTAAGTCCACATCACAGAAATACCAGATCAAGGACCACACATGCAAATTGGATGTAGAGAAATCTGTGGAGTCAGGTGGGCTGGATCCAAGAGTTCTGATAGAGGTAGCCAACCTCATTATAAGGTTGCTGTTAATGATCTTTGAAACGTTATGCTAATTTTGGAAGATACCTGAGATTGCTCTCTATCTTTGGCTCCATGGATGAGATAACATTGAGAATAGTGAAGATTGTATACCTTGAGCTTAAAAAGGCCTTCAACACAGTCTGCATAGAATCTTTATAGGACATTGGTGAAATACCGACTGGATAGATGAACTATAAGGTGGGGGAAAATTGACTGGACATCAGGCTCAGATGGTGGCGATCAACAGCACAAAGTCTAAGTGGTGACCAGTTACTAGTGGCATTCTTCAGGGACAGATGCTGGGGCTGATACTGTTTGATGTTTTTATAAACAACCCGGGTAATGGGATGGAGTGCACCCTCATCAATTTGTGGATGATAGCAAACTAGGGGAAGTGGTTGGTATGCTGGAATTTAAGGCTGCTATTCACTTGGACCTCAATGTGCTGGAGAAATGAGTTGACTGAGATCTCCTCATTTACAGTAAAGACAAACTCAAAGTCCTGCACCAGGACTGAATAATCCAGCACATCAGTCTGATCTGGTCATCAACTGGATAAAGACTTCTGCAGAAAAGAACCTTGGGTGCTCAGGGACATGTTGAACATAAGCAGAAGTTGTGCCCTTGTGGTGAAGGCAGCCACAGGCATACTTAGCTGTACCAGCAAGAGCAGAGTCAGCACACTGCAGTAAGTGATTCTTCCCCTCCATCATCCCTGGCAACACCACATCTGGAGCTGTGATGGTTTAATCCCAGCTGGCATCTCAATCCCCCCGAGCTGCTCGCTCATTTGCTCCCCATAGGTGAGATGAAGGAGAGGATTGGAAGGGTAAAAGTGAGAAAACTTGTGGGTTGAGATAAAAACAGTTTAGTAGGTAAAGCAAAAGTGGTGCATGCATGCAAAGCAAACCAAGGAATTCATTCACCCTTCCCATGGGCAGGCAGCTCAGCCATCCCCAGGACAGATGGGCTCCATCACATGTAACAGTGACTTGGGAAGACAGACTCCATAGCTCCAAATGTCCCCCCTTCCTTCTTCTTCCCCAGCTTTTCATTGCTGACCATGATGTCATATGGTATGGAATATCCCTTTTGTTAGTTGGGGTCAGCTGTGTCCCCCCCAAATTCCTGTGCACCCTCAGCCTGCTCTTTGTTGGGTGGAGTGAGAAGCAGAACAGGCCTTGACTCTGTATAAACATTGCTCAGCAATAAGGAGAACATCTCTGCATTATCAGCGCTGTTTTTAGCACAGATCTAAAACATTGCCCCATACAATCTACTGCGAAGAAAATTAATTCTATCCCAACCAAAACCAGCACAGGAGCACATTGTGTTGAGTCCCCCAGTACAAGAAAGGCAATGACATGCAAGTCATTGCAAGTCAAGCAGAGGATCAGCAAGAGGGTTAAGGGCCTCAAGCACTGATGTATGAGGAGAGGCTGGCAGAGACAACTGGGTTTATTTAGCCTCCAAAGAGAAGGCTGAAGGAAGATCTTCTTGCTGTCTACAGCTGCCTGCTGGGAGGGTGTAGAGAAGATGGATCCAGACTATTCTTGATAAGACAAAAGGGAACAGACTGAAGTTGAAATGTGGCATATTCTGTTTAAATACAAGGACATTTCTCAACTGTGAGGGTGGTCAAACATTATAACAGTTTGTCTAGAGAGGTTCTGAAGTCTGTATCCTCAGAGACAGTCAACTGGACTGGATAAATCCCTAAGTAACCTGTTGTAATTTGACCTCCTCTGAAGAGCATTTTGGATCAGATCATCTCCAGAGGTCCCTTCTAAAGGAAATTATTTTATGATTTTATAATAATTGTTTTTTTCATAAGTGACTGTAAATTAGGTCTTTATTTTCACACTCTCTGATGCATCACTAAAACAGCCAATATCAATACCAATTGAAGGTAACTGCCTGATACCTGTTAAAGATTTTAGTTGAGATTCTGTTGAAAATAAATCTTAAAATTCATCCATCATAATTTCTATAATTATTTGGAACTTTTAAGAGTATAAATATTACATCAAACAACAAAACAGAATTTGGAAAGTTAAGATTTCTTTTATATTTGGGCAGCTGTAGTATTCTTTATGTCGCTTTCGTCAACACACTGAATTGCTTCAATCATTTTGGAAGGAATCATTCAGTATTACAGAAAGAAGAAATCTATCCTGGATGTGGCATATCAATAAAAATATTGTCATTGTGTACTTACCAGAGTATATTTCCAAGAAAACAAAAACCAAACTTTATTTCAAGGAAGTAAGCACAATTCTTTTAATATATAGCATATTTTCTTCAGATGTGAGTCAATCAATATATACTATCACACATTTTAAAGCACTTTCAAGAGAAATTTTAATGAGCCTAATACAATTTGTCACAGTTAATTCTTGTAACTTGTTATTCAAAAAAACTCACATTGACTTTGAGCCACTATTGTATGATGCCTTTGCTGCTATGCCTGCTGTGCATTTGAATACACAGAGTGTTTAAGAGATCTCCTTGGCTCCATTGGACTTGATATTAATACTGCGAGTAAAATAGAATGTTAAGGGTTATGCTTCTTAAGGGATTATTTTGTGGTTTCAGTTTAAACTTACATTCAAGTTCTTTGAAAACAAATTGCCTGGGGATTTTTTATTAAAAAAGGATAATGAGGGTAAAGTAGTTTCTGTATATTACTTTCTAGTATTTTCCTACTGTACACACACCTTGTTTCAAGTGAACAGACTTGTAATAAAGTAAAAGTTCAGTGATCTGAGAAAGTAGAAATGCACCAATGCACCATAACCCAACAGCTGGAATTATTTTCTTTAGTTTTCTGATTGTACAAGGTCAAAGACGAGTTTCTAAAATGATAGTATTTTCATCTCTTTTTTTTTTTTTTGAGAGAGAGATAGAGCATCAAGTTTGAAAATGATAACAAAATGGTGATCCTTTCTAATAATCAAATTTTAAGAGTAAGAGACAAGTAGACTTTTGTTCCTTTCCATTTAGTTAAATGTTTGCACTCATAATAGCTTTAAATAATTATGGAGATAACAGAAAATGGATTTTGTTGTTCTTGTTGTTGGCTAGAGTTCATTCTGATTTATTATATGGATTGCTTTCTATTATTAATACAAGTTGAATATGCACTGCTGCAAGAGTGCTTTCCACTTATAACAATGTTAAGGGTTGCTAATTTTTCACGTGAACTGCAGGTACAAATTATGTGCTACAGATAAATTAGCTCTGATTCAGAAAAGAGAGTATGTGTATTTACATTGTTGAGATTCTTTGTTATTTCTTTCTAAGTTTGGAAAGACAATCTGCTGGCAATCTATTTTTATATTTGTGTTTCTAAGTATAAATAAGGTTAAATATTTTTTAAATCATGACCACCTTAAAAAAACAACCAACCAACCAACCAATCAAAACCAGATAAAAAGTTCCATTCTACTACTGAGTTAAAGATGTGCAACACCTTATTAAGTTAAACTATCCAGTTTGCCCAAATGGGTATGTAATTCCAAGAGTTTGTAAATATCTCATAATACAAGCAAATGGCGTAACTAATCTATTAAAAAGTAGGACTATTAATCACATTGCTATGTATACTTTTAAAGTATTGGAATGACCTTGTTATTTTCCCTCTTTATCCTGCTATTCTTTCATCTTGTCTTCATCTAATTCATAGTAAAAAATGTAACTGATAAAAAAGTACCATGGTATGTCTTTACAGTTATTATAAAATGAAAATGTAATAAGTGAAAATTTGTTATAGTTTGTAATGCTAAGATTTTAAAATTAATTACCTTTTTTTTGCATGTGATTCTAATAAGCTGTAAGGATAGCCATTACTATGAATTTATTGACTGTTTATAGAGATTCTGTTAAGCACTACAGAACTTAATGTACTTAATTTCATTGCTCAGATAATATAATTTAATGTGAATCTAAGAACAAAAATATGATTAATCAAGGAAAATCTAAGCTTTGCAAAATATGAAAATTATTAAGATAGCTTTAAAAATATCCAAATAATTATTTTTTAGTTTGTTCATTAAAGATTAACAATGTTAATCTTTAAATCTACCTGGCATATTTAATGGACATCCTTAATTTTGACCTCTAGAAACTATCTATATGGTTATATACTTGTCACCAATGGTTAAAATGCTAAAGTTAGTTCTGGAAGTCTGAAAAATAAATTTAAGGTGTTAAAAGTCTGGAAGGTGCTGCTAGCAGAAGTGTCAGAATAGACATTTAAGATGTGCTGATTATTTGAATGCACTTCAAATCAGATCGCTCTTCAAATTCTAAATATGTAGAAACATTTATTAGCAGCAAAGCTCCAACAAAGTCTTTGTGACCAAGAGATAATTCTGTTGGTTATAGTTGATAGTAGAAGCTAAGTGAGATAATTTGGAACACTGGCAAACATGGAGTGAATGGAATGAAACTAGCAATGGCATGTTTAAGGTACCTAAACAAAAACTCAGTTCTGAACTGGTGCTGTTTACCACAAAGTGATGTATTGCTGTCATACAAACTGTAGCTCACAGTGATTTTGCTTGGGTGGCTAGCCACTCACCACTAGATACTTTCATTTTGACATCTTTGTTAACTGAACTGGGAAAAAAAAAAAAAAAAAGTTCGTTAAAATATAAATCTCTTAGATGAAAGTTGGTGGGAGTATATAACATGAATCTATAGCTGAAGTGGCCCAGCGACTTCTATACTACTGTTTGAGACTGAAGTAAATACACTTTAGTGATATTGTAGCCAGAACTCTGTACTACATAAAAATACAAAATAAGTTCATGTAGGAGCAGCAGATAAGATTACACAATTAATGCCAATAGTGTAACTTCCACACTGTACACCTCTTAAAGGCAGTAAACAGTGATTGAGTATTTTATGCTGCTTATATCTTCCTAAGTATAATTATCTCCAGCTGTCCCTAGACATTTCTTGTCTTTATGGGGGATTTTCTGTAGAAGTAAAATAGAACTTTGAAAATCTAGTGAACATTTATTCTCTTTGTTATAAAATTGAAAGCCTATGAATAGCATATTGTATGAGTGAAGTACAGACTTGCTGCAATTTGACCATTACATGGCTTTCTGTATTTTCTAATATATCCAATAAAATACGGTAGAAATTGCAAGAAAGCATTAGATTGACTTAAGTTAGCTAAGACTGCTAATAATGATTATTCTTACTGCTTCTCTCCATGTCAAAAAGTGATGACTGAAACTTGCTGCTATTGCTCTTTTTTTCCAGTTATTTGAAGGAGGATTTTGTCTAAACAGGAAGATCAGGACAGCTTTTGAGTTTATTTCAAAACAGAGTTCTTGCTGATTTCATATTTTAGGGTTTCAGCCATACATGTACCACATTTATTTCATGGGAACTCACTTGTAAGGGTAATAAAATTTTCATTTTAAAAAAGCAGAAGACATTTACATTGGTTTTAATTTGTCAGATGATACACAAAGAATTTTATTAATTTGTTTCACTGTTCCTGCACCATGAAACAGAATTGCCCTTGTACTAAAAACCACCAGAGCATAAAACTGTGCTTGAATGCTTCATAATAAGTGAACTGTTTTCTAACAACGTATTTTTTTTTTTCATTTGTGTCCCATTTCAATATATTATTTATATTAACTTTATTACAATCTCAGTGTCCAGATTGTTTTGATCACTGTCAGTAAGGGATTAAAATGTATGTAAAATTTTCTCTTTTATTTTAAAGTAGTTGTTTGTCTTTTTAATGTACTTTTCCTGAGGACTCTTTATTTACATCTTAAGTGGTTGACTACTCTTGAACTCCATTGAAGTATGCAGGAAGTGGAAGTATTTAACAACTGGCAAAATCAAGAAGTTTCTGAAGAAAAAGAGAAAAAGCAACCTCTAGCCACTTTAAAAAATGAACTTCCCTCAGTCAAGAAAACAACACCCTACCTCGCATTCAACATCTGTATTTCTACAAATGAAACAATTAAGGCAATAGTAAAGATTAATTTATTAGAAAATGCCTCATTCAAGAAGTTTGGAACTTTCTCTGCAAACACACACAGAAAAATTTTAGTTCCCATTCTGGTTTGCCTTTTTGCACTCCACTGAACTGGGAGACTCTGAAGTAATGTTTATTTTCGGAATAGTTCATACAGTTGCTAGACATGGGATCCAAATGTCTTGGCAAATCCCATCCTTAGTCCTCATATTCCCTAATACAGAATTATGAGTGGAGTTGAGACATGATTGTTGAAACCTCCTGTACTGGTCCCATATTCCTTCAAATACTTGTAATGTTTATGTGTGTGCTTTTTTGAACATTTCTGTAGCTCTACAGAGATGCAATTAAATGAAAAAAAAATACTTATTTTTAATACACGCTGTTTATCACTTCTGCAGTTTGTTTAGTTTATTTCATGCTCTTGAAGAAGGAATACTTCTAGTTTTTCAAAGTTATAATTAGGTGTATTCATTTAAAGAAGTAAAATACCAAGAACCATCTGTATACAAACATCAGCCCATCATTAGCTTAAAATAAAACAAAAGACAAAATAAAAATATAATGATGTAGTATTCTTACAAGCTGTGGAGAAAAACTATCTTCTTGTCACAATAGAATCTGCATTTTGTTTCAATGGATATCAGTGTTTCACATAGGGATACAAAATAATCTCTAATTGTATATTCAGAGTCCAGTATGATATTTCATTCTTATGTCAGATCTCAGAAATGAGTAGTGCATCAGATGTTTAATGACATGTTTTGACTGTATGTTCTTTTGCTATTATACCACAAACCTGAATGTGTTCTTCCTTCAACTTCCTTTCTTATAATGTCTTTGATAGAATCTTACTCAGTTGATTGGAAGAGAGACAAATAGATCTTGACACTGGAAAAGAAATACTGGGTTTTGTTTCATAGGTATTTTATTATACCTATTAAAATTATTTGATTATATTAAAATGATATCTAACATAGAATATAGTATGTATCAAAACTATAGATTTTCTAATTTTTCCTGCAAGTTTGAATTAAAATCAGGAATTGGATCTAGAAATTTGGCTGTTCTGTGTTTGGTAGGTCAGAACGAAGTCCTGGAAACAAATTTCCTTGAACTTGGGAAAACTGAGATTCAATTGGCGTCTGACCTTTGCAGGATAGTCCATCTCTTTGGAGATACATAAAAACCTGTCCTCTTCTAGTTCCTTACATGACTAGAGACAGCACAGGCAGGATCAGGAAGACAGGCAAAGACATGAGTGAGCCAATTATAATCTTCATCCATTGATAGATACAGCAAAATTCAGAATCCCAAACTGACTAATGCTCAGTGTACACCAGTCTCCTGGGTAATAGAGGAAAGACTGATTTATGTAGTTATGGTAGGAGTGGCACCACCACAAGCCAGTCCAGCCGATGACTCCTTCCTACCCCAGACCGTGGATCCCAGCCTAGGGACCCAGGGACTTGGGATCTCTGCCCAGGCTGAGGGATCCAGCTGCTCCTTTCCTGTTTGCAGGTTCAACCAGTAGCAAAGTACAGAATGTGTCCCAGAGACCAGCAATAACGATGTGCTAATATAGGGTCAGTCAAGAACTGGTACTTCAGATTCAGTGAAGCTGAGAATCACATATTGAAATGCTTCTGTGGTTAGTTCTCAAATGCTATCAGTATTGGTAGTAATTTGTTGGAACATATAGCTGAACCTAATCATACATTAGTGGCTTAGTTATTTGGTTCATACATTTTTTGATATGAAGAGTGAATTGTGGCTCTAGGTTTTGATCTTTTTTTCAGTTAGTTCTTGAAGGATGGTGGATAATCTTTCATTATATTCAGATATATCCATATAATGTCCTTGGCTTTGCTGGATTTGTATCAATATTATTAGGAGTTTACCTCAGTGTTGGTAACCTTGAATTTAATATTTAAAACAAAGGAATTGTGGAAGTGCTTTGAACCAGAAGATGATACACAGGTTTCCTGCACAGCTCTGCTAACGCACTGACAATCATAATGACCATATGTTTGGTGTTAGTCTGGGGCTCCTGATGAGGAGTTATAGTGTAGTTTCAGTGACAGTTTGAAAAACAGACAATTATACTGAAAGTGTGAGCTGTTTAAATATAATTGGAGAAAGCATCTGATAGGAACATGCAAATATTGTGCTTGCATTGACCAAACAAATGAGAATTAACTTGTACTTTCTGTCGCTCTCTACTGTTGTCTGTAAAGCCTCAGATGAATCAGTTTAATCAGTCACTGGAAATAACAAGTTAAAAAAGTGGAAGGCAGGTTTCTGAAAGCCCTGTCCTCTTTTCATCAGATAGTCATTAGCCAATGCACATGCTGGGGAGAAAATATAAATCCTGTCCCTACAACCTGACTGTTCTGCCAATCCAAAATAACGATTCCCACAGTCTAGGACTATTTTGGTGGGGGGCAGTTGGTCTGATGAGGTTATTATGCCCTAGTTAGGCAGTTGGGGGATCGCTAGGACTTTTTCCTTCTCCATCTGATGTGTATTAGTGTGAGACGGTTATTTATCTTTCTCATATCAGTTTTGGCTCCCTGTAATAATGTCATAATTTTTCTCCAAAGGTGATATGACCTCAAGACAAACCTTTGCCCAATTTCTTGAAATACTTGTCAGAGCTAACTTTTAGCATGGTCAGTGCTTAATTACTATAACATCATTGATTAATTCTGTGGCCCACCAGTGAACTCTGAAGTGAATGCTTATTGAAGTGAGTCAGGAAAATTTAGGAGCTACCAGCAGTAATTTTAGCTGATGGGAAGACAGTTTTAGAAAATTTTAATAAACATTATTGGTCATATGAATGTTCTGGCAAACCGTTTCAGTTAAAATTGGTCTTAATTATATTTTTAGGAAGACTTATGTGTATCTGGGCTTTTTTTTAGTAATAGGTGCCACATTAAGCAGCATGTGTCCTCAAGTCCCAGATGCTTGTTTCTGCTGCCTGTTCATTTCCCTCTCTTTAGTCAATCTATTTGTGTGGCACATGAGAAACTGTATTCAGGAACAGAATTTAAAATTACATTAATTCCTTTTTCCTGCTGCTGTTCAAACAGTATCAATTTAATAATCTGTTATTCTCTTGTCTCCACAATAGCTGTTTCCATGCTATTGAAGAAGTCAGTGAGGCATTAGGGATCAGGAAGCTGAATAAGAAAGTGGGAGCTGTATAATCTGTTTTAGCTACCAAAAGAAGTGTGTGTGATTTTTTTCACCTGTGTCTGTCAGCCATGCAGAACTGTAAGGCTAGTCATTTTCCTAGCTGAAATTTGCAAAACCATTATGCATTTTTCAGACTTTTAACCTTCTTTACCAAGAAACATTTGTCAGCCCCTCTCTCTTCCTTCCTGCTCTCATCTTAAACAGATTCTGTCGAATTATTTTCTTGAAGCTTTTTCAGGGAGTTCTTTGTCAAAGATTTATAAGTAGCGTATGAGGCTCTCCACTTACCAAGGGCATTTTTCTCAAGTAAATTAACACATTCACTTCTGAAGGGCACTGAGTTAAATAATTACATACAAACATCCTCTGTCTCCCTGCCTTTTAGCCTGAGTGAGGAGAATAACGAACTCCAGCAATTCTATAAGAGTCAATTGAAATTGTGTATTGCCGATACAAGTGCGTTTATATATCTTCCTAGCAACTGATCACACATAAACAGGCTTGATTGGTTACATGCATTCTTCACACACTGTCCACGTGCCTAAGACTAACATTTGATTGGTTATTACTCCCTGTCCATAATACGCCAGACAACTCATTGGCTACAAGTTAGTTACTGCTATCCTAAGCCTATTGGTTAATTAAATCTTACAAGCACAAACACAGTGTTCTATACACTTTTATCTCAGGGCAGAAAACTTTCCACTGTTTAAGAAACGAACAGATGTTTTCCATTAACCGTCACCTTGCACCTTTTCTTCAGACAAAGCTCTTGTTTTTCTCATTCCTGTTTGATACTCCTAAGGTTTCTGGCTGACGAAGGTCAAGATGTCCTCATCATTCAACAGCTATACAGCACTCTCAGTTCTTCCTCCTCTTTTTGCGTCCCTTTTGCAATGTAGCCAAAGTCTTGCTCTTGTCCAATGTGTCCTCCAAAAACAATCCCACAGCCTGAGTCAAGATACTAGTTCATTCTCACCACTTATAAACCACCTTCAGAAAGACAGGCAAATGAATATTCAGAGCAAAAATAAAATACTACAGAACATCCTCAGATTCCTCAGAAGTGGGTGAGGACATTAGATTTTAGGGTTAGTTTTAAGTTTACAGAAAGTTTCCAGTACAGTTATTCATTGCCCAGCGGCTTAGTTCTAGAGAAAGCTGAACTGGAAATTCACTTCATGGAATATATGGAATACATTTATCTCAGAAAAATGAGAATGTGATTCCTAGAATATAGCAAGGAGATGAATCATTTTCCTATTCCTTTAATGACTATATGAAAAGTAATGAGAAACAACAATAATGGGCTAGGAGAGAAGAAGGGTAGCAGAAGACTTTCATCCTGTACACAGAAACTAATGAAAGTATCATTAGCTGTGCTTTATAAATTCTTGCAGGCAGTTGCCAATGATTTAACTCAACAGCATTTCAATGTAATCTAATAACTGTATAATATTTCCTTCCCACCTTGCCTTTCTCTTCCCCAGCTAGAAAACCTGTCATTTTCTGTGAAAAAATACTGGCTTGAGTAATAGTATATGAAGTTAATAATGCTTTTTATTCTGCTGGTCTGCAGGGTTTCCTATACAGATGAATGACTCGGATCACTCGCTATTTCAGCATTCATTTCAAGGATGCATGCAGTTTATTCATGTGGATGATCAGCTGGTGGATTTACACGCAGTGGAGCAAGGCCAGCTGGGAAGCTTTGCCAATGTCACCATTGACATGTGTGCCATTATTGACAGGTAAGTTGTGGAGACATCACTGACACTCTGATACACTGATACCTGTCTTGCATATTCTGAAAATATACAGTGATACAGGAAAGGTGGTTCTGACGCTGCCAGTGATCACATCAAGGCAGTCCTACCTTTTTAGCAGTGGGAACCATGCTTAGATGATGGAGATTATGGCTTTATGTTGTAGATCAGCCAGGGTGCAGTGGAAAGCATACCTCCAGTCTCCCACTCAGGCAGAGAAGGAGTTGAAAAACTCTCGTAAAACAAATTCAGCCCACAAGTCAATAATATGGCTGCCTTGAAGAGAAGGAACTCTCCCAAAAGGTCACAGTTTGTCTGTTTCTTAGATGAATGTTATGGAGATCTTTTTGCAACTAAAAGTTGTTCTTCCTGGCTTCAGTGCCTTCTTGGCTTCACTGAATTCCTTAGAGAACTAAAATATGTCCACATACTTGCACAACTGTACATGTAATAAATGCTCAATCTTTATTAAAATAACGTTTAGTGGGTGGGTTTTTATCAAACTGAGAAGAGTAATTAAAATTATGGCAAGCTTTTGCTTTGAGTCTTACCTTTTCAACCACTTACCTGTGTTAATTTCTGTTGCACCTGATAAATAGTTTTTTTCTTTCTCGGCAAAAAAGAAATACTAGTAAAGACAGAGAAAGGGCGAATAGCCCAACTCCTGAACACAGGAAAATTGGTTTGTCATGAAAATTACCTACATATTAAACCCATTGCAAGTCTGCTGGAAAGCTGAAAATGGCTTTTCAGAATTCTGCTTTGGAAGAAGAAAAGATTACAAGAGCATTGAACCCTAGAATAATTCAGGTAACAATCAACACTGGGATTCATGTGCTCTAAGTCCTGCTCATGCAGGGCCAGTTTC
>NW_024881267.1:12500-22500 GCF_018691265.1 Tyto alba
GCCACACACCTGGGACAGCGACAGCCACGCGCGCCGGCCACCACACGGCGGGATGGGCGGCAGGCGCGGGGCTCTGTGTGCGAGCGAGCAAGGCAACATCCGCAAGAGGTGCTCCGGCGACCTGAACACCGGCAGAGCCGGCCCGCCGCGGAGCCTCTCCGATGAGCCGAGGACGCCTCCGCGGGCGCTGACAGCGGGTCTGGACGGGTCACGGTGAGGAGCGGGAGGTGCCGCTAGCCACACGCTCCAAGCAACGGATCCCTCCACTCGGTCAACGGCACCGGGGGAAAGCCACGGCAAGCTCATCTCCCCCCCCCCGGGCCTTTCAGCGTTCGAGTGCCGGCGACCACCGCTGGCCACCGGTCTTGGGACACTCTGCGGGGCACCGCTTGCCCCACGTGCAAACAAAACGCAAAAGGCACCGGCCACTGCGGACCAGTTTGACGTGCTCTACCCCCACCTCAGGGGCTCCAGCTTAGGATCGGACGGAAAAAGGACAAGGTGCCGCCACCTCACCCCTACTGCGCAGACTTTTCCATGGAGCCCTCCGGCGACCAGGGACGCCAGGGCAGGCCAGACACCACAGACCTCCCGCGTGTGCCCTTTGCTGGGAAAAAAACGGGACGGAGGCGCCGCCGCCTCGTCTCACACCATCACCGGGCTCTCGGCGGCCGGAGAAAGCCGCTGAAGGCTTCACAGTCCCCGGCCACCTGCATCCAGCAGCCAGCCACCGCGGCCAGCCACCGAGCTCTACCCCCACCTCTGGGGCTCTCCAGCTTAGGGCCGAAGAGGGAAGGACGAGGTGCCGCCACCTCGCCCCTGCTGCGCAGACCTTTTAACAGAGCCCTCCGGCAGCCACGGACGCTGGGGCAGGCCGGACACCACAGGCCTCCCGCGTATGGCACAGACTCGGAAAAAAAGCGGATGGAGGCGCCGCCGCCTCTCCGCGCCATCATCGGGCCCTAGGTGGCAAGCCGCGGCAGGCTTGAGACCCGCCCCACGGCCGCCTGCTACGGCCGCCGGTCACCGCGACCGGCAGCCGCCCAATGCCCGCTTCCACGGGCTCCGGCTTAAGGCCGGAGAAAAGGGGGCGACGAGGTGGGCGCTCCCACCGCCGTCCGCCCCCGTCGCGGGGCCCTCGAGCGGTGCCGGCAGCCTGGGACCTCGCAGGGCACCGCTGCCCCCGACTGCCTGCCGGCACTCTCCCTTGCCGTCATCGGGCCCCTCGCGGGGCTGCCGCGGCAGGCTTGAGACCCGCCCCACGGCCGCCTGCTACGGCCGCCGGTCACCGCGACCGGCAGCCGCCCAATGCCCGCTTCCACGGGCTCCGGCTTAAGGCCGGAGAAAAGGGGGCGACGAGGTGGGCGCTCCCACCGCCGTCCGCCCCCGTCGCGGGGCCCTCGAGCGGTGCCGGCAGCCTGGGACCTCGCAGGGCACCGCTGCCCCCGACTGCCTGCCGGCACTCTCCCTTGCCGTCATCGGGCCCCTCGCGGGGCTGCCGCGGCAGGCTTGAGACCCGCCCCACGGCCGCCTGCTACGGCCGCCGGTCACCGCGACCGGCAGCCGCCCAATGCCCGCTTCCACGGGCTCCGGCTTAAGGCCGGAGAAAAGGGGGCGACGAGGTGGGCGCTCCCACCGCCGTCCGCCCCCGTCGCGGGGCCCTCGAGCGGTGCCGGCAGCCTGGGACCTCGCAGGGCACCGCTGCCCCCGACTGCCTGCCGGCACTCTCCCTTGCCGTCATCGGGCCCCTCGCGGGGCTGCCGCGGCAGGCTTGAGACCCGCCCCACGGCCGCCTGCTACGGCCGCCGGTCACCGCGACCGGCAGCCGCCCAATGCCCGCTTCCACGGGCTCCGGCTTAAGGCCGGAGAAAAGGGGGCGACGAGGTGGGCGCTCCCACCGCCGTCCGCCCCCGTCGCGGGGCCCTCAAGCGGTGCCGGCAGCCTGGGACCTCGCAGGGCACCGCTGCCCCCGACTGCCTGCCGGCACTCTCCCTTGCCGTCATCGGGATCCCGCTGAGGGGAAGCCACCATCGGCTCGTCCACCCTCCAGCTCTCACAGCGTTCGAGTGCCGGCGACCACCGCCGGTCTTTTGTCACCGTTTGCTCTTCCCCTCGACACCTGGCTGGAGAGTTCCAACCAGCCGGCAACGGCCCCCGGAGCATGCCTGCAGATCCTTCCGTTCTAGAGCACGCATAAGTTTCCGGGCTGACTTGATTGTGGAAAGCACCGGGAGATGGCCGTGCCGAACCGCCGAGGGAACCACCGCGAGAAAGGCCGCCCAGCGCCCCACTTCACCGGGCGGCCCACATGACCTCTTTGAGCGTGAAACACGATTGCCCTTTTGGGGCCTCGCCGCTTGCCCCTACTATACGGAATCGAACGTCCCGGCGTATAGGCAGTAAAAAAGCAGTGCGGCGCATTACCGGGGAGGCGCGCCAGCGACGCCGACCTTTACGATGAGGTAACTGGAGGCAGCGCAAAACAGCGACCCCTTCGACAGCTCCGCGGCAGTGCTGCGGACAACACAGCTACCGTGTCACGCAGGAGCAAAGTCCAAAGAAGCTGGGTAGACCTGTCCGCTCTTCACGCCGGACGCGACGGAAGCGACAGGGCGCGCAGCCGGCCTACCGACAACGGCAGCGTGACACGGAAACGGGTAGACCTGGCGGCCGACCACCGCCCCGGAGGTGGGTAGACCTGGCGGCCACCGACGGCCGCGGAAGCGGGTAGACCCGGAGGTCGACCATCGCCGCGGAAGCGTGTACACCTGGCAGCCAACCCCGGTCGCGGAACGGGGTAGATCTGGCGACCGACCACCGCCACGGAGGTGGGTAGACCTGGCGGCCAGCGACGGACGCGGAAGCGCGTAGGCCTGGCGGCCGACCACAGCAACGGAGGTGGGCAGAACGGGCAGCCGACCACGGCACAGGTGCTCGCTCTATGTAACAGACGTCAACGATGCTATCGGCGTGTACGTACCGCAGACAAAAGGTCTGCTCGGTAACGCTTGGCCACCAACCCGGCGGATTGGGCGGCAGACGCCGGGCTCCGCGGGAGAGCGAGCGAGCGGGGCCGCGTCCCCGGAGAGCTGCTCCAACGGCTTCACGCCGGCAGAGCCGGCACGCCGCGCAGCCGCTCCGACGCGCCCCGGGACGCCCGGCCGGTCGGCGGATGCGGAGCCGGAGCCCGGCGGATTGGGCGGCAGACGCCGGGCTCCGCGGGCGAGCGAGCGAGCGGGGCCGCGTCCCCGGAGAGCTGCTCCAACGGCTTCACGCCGGCAGAGCCGGCACGCCGCGCAGCCGCTCCGACGCGCCCCGGGACGCCCGGCCGGTCGGCGGATGCGGAGCCGGGGCCCGGCGGATTGGGCGGCAGACGCCGGGCTCCGCGGGCGAGCGAGCGAGCGGGGCCGCGTCCCCGGAGAGCTGCTCCAACGGCTTCACGCCGGCAGAGCCGGCACGCCGCGCAGCCGCTCCGACGCGCCCCGGGACGCCCGGCCGGTCGGCGGATGCGGAGCCGGGCCCGGCGGATTGGGCGGCAGACGCCGGGCTCCGCGGGCGAGCGAGCGAGCGGGGCCGCGTCCCCGGAGAGCTGCTCCAACGGCTTCACGCCGGCAGAGCCGGCACGCCGCGCAGCCGCTCCGACGCGCCCCGGGACGCCCGGCCGGTCGGCGGATGCGGAGCCGGGGCCCGGCGGATTGGGCGGCAGACGCCGGGCTCCGCGGGCGAGCGAGCGAGCGGGGCCGCGTCCCCGGAGAGCTGCTCCAACGGCTTCACGCCGGCAGAGCCGGCACGCCGCGCAGCCGCTCCGACGCGCCCCGGGACGCCCGGCCGGTCGGCGGATGCGGAGCCGGGGCCCGGCGGATTGGGCGGCAGACGCCGGGCTCCGCGGGCGAGCGAGCGAGCGGGGCCGCGTTCCCGGAGAGCTGCTCCAACGGCTTCACGCCGGCAGAGCCGGCACGCCGCGCAGCCGCTCCGACGCGCCCCGGGACGCCCGGCCGGTCGGCGGATGCGGAGCCGGGGCCCGGCGGATTGGGCGGCAGACGCCGGGCTCCGCGCGGCGAGCGAGCGAGCGGCGGGGCCGCGTCCCCGGAGAGCTGCTCCAACGGCTTCACGCCGGCAGAGCCGGCACGCCGCGCAGCCGCTCCGACGCGCCCCGGGACGCCCGGCCGGTCGGCGGATGCGGAGCCGGGGCCCGGCGGATTGGGCGGCAGACGCCGGGCTCCGCGGGCGAGCGAGCGAGCGGGGCCGCGTCCCCGGAGAGCTGCTCCAACGGCTTCACGCCGGCAGAGCCGGCACGCCGCGCAGCCGCTCCGACGCGCCCCGGGACGCCCGGCCGGTCGGCGGATGCGGAGCCGGGGCCCGGCGGATTGGGCGGCAGACGCCGGGCTCCGCGGGCGAGCGAGCGAGCGGGGCCGCGTCCCCGGAGAGCTGCTCCAACGGCTTCACGCCGGCAGAGCCGGCACGCCGCGCAGCCGCTCCGACGCGCCCCGGGACGCCCGGCCGGTCGGCGGATGCGGAGCCGGGGCCCGGCGGATTGGGCGGCAGACGCCGGGCTCCGCGGGGAGCGAGCGAGCGGGGCCGCGTCCCCGGAGAGCTGCTCCAACGGCTTCACGCCGGCAGAGCCGGCACGCCGCGCAGCCGCTCCGACGCGCCCCGGGACGCCCGGCCGGTCGGCGGATGCGGAGCCGGGGCCCCGGCGTCCCCGGAGCCGGGGCCCGGCGGATTGGGCGGCAGACGCCGGGCTCCGCGGGCGAGCGAGCGAGCGGGGCCGCGTCCCCGGAGAGCTGCTCCAACGGCTTCACGCCGGCAGAGCCGGCACGCCGCGCAGCCGCTCCGACGCGCCCCGGGACGCCCGGCCGGTCGGCGGATGCGGAGCCGGGGCCGCCCGGAGGGCTAGCAGGACGGGGCGGCAGCACCACCGCACCATCGTCCATCCCCTTCTCACAGGGCCCCCGAGGAACCGGCGGGCACCTTGGAACTCACGGGCTACCGCCGCTCCGACTACATGCTAGCGGGCCCGCTTGTGCCTTCACGGGGCCCTCGGGGGCCGTGGGGCAAGCCAACGGTGGCTCGACTCCCTCCGGTCTTCCAGCGTTCGAGGGCCGGCGACCGCCGCCGGTCGATCCCGCCCTGACCCTCGGCTCCCGGCTAGAGCCATCTCGCCAGCCCGGAGCTCTCCTGCAGCTCCCTTGGCTTCATAGCTCCCGGCTCGCTCTGGGCTGCCTCGATCCTGGAAGCAACGTGAGGCGTCCGTGCCGAACCTCCAGGGGAACCACCACGAGAACGGCCGCCCAGCGCCCCACTTCTCTGGCCGAGCCGTATGCCGTCCGTGCCCGCTCACCGCCCATGCCCCGGAGCCGGCTCACCGCTCTCCCCTATATACGGGCTGGAGCGTCCCAGCGTACGGATAGGGAAAGCGCAGCGTGGCGCCCTACCGGCGAGGCGCGCCAGCGACGCCCACTTTTACGATGAGGTAACTGGAGGCAGCGCGAAACAGCGACCCCTTCGACAGCTCGTCGGAAGTGCTGCGGACAACACGTCTACCCTGTTCCAGGAAGCCGGGTCGACGTGACGGCCACGGACGGCCGCCCCACCGGAGACTCCTGGCGGCTGCTGCACGCCCCGGAGGCGGGTAGACCTGCAGGCCCTGGACGGCCCCAGAGGCGGGTAGACCTGGCGGCCTCCACTCGCCCCGGAGACGGATAGACCTAGCTGCTGCTCCATGATCTACGGGGTGAGTGAGGGTGGTGGTGCACGGAAGGTGCGGGGGGGGTGGTGGGGGGGGACGGGCACACGAAATGATCTGTTTCTTTTGGTTTGGGTTTGTTATTTGGGGGGGGGGGTTTGGAGGTATTTGGCGGGGGGGGATTTTTTTTTTTGTTGTTTTGGGTTTTTTTTTTTGTTCTGTTTTGCTTTTTTTTTTTTTTTTTTTTCCTTTCTTCTATTTCTTACCACCCCCCCGAATTATAAGCATACCTGTTTCTCACGTCTGGGCAGGGTTCGAGGTTGGGGGTGTCATCTCCCCACCACCAGCACCACCCCCCACGAGATATTAAGTGTGTTTTTAGTGCAAGACAATAAGCAGGAGCGGGCCATCCTGGAGGTGGCGTCGACCAGGGAGACCACCCGGGGCCTGCCATGTGAGGCAAGCGTGCACAGACCGGTGTGCAGACCCAGGCACGTGCGCCTGCGTGCGGGAGCGGTCGGGGCAGGCGGTCTGGCGCCAGGGCCGTGTTTGGGGAGCGGCCCGGCAGGAGCGGGCCATCCTGGAGGTGGCGTCGACCAGGGAGAACACCAGAGGCCTGCTGTGGGTGGCAAGCGTGCATGGACCGGCGTGCAGGCCCGGGCACGTGCGCCTGCGTGCGGGAGCGGTCGGGGCGGGCGGTTTGGCGCCAGGGCCGTGTTTGGGGAGCGGCCCGGCAGGAGCGGGCCATCCTGGAGGTGGCGTCGACCAGGGAGAACACCAGAGGCCTGCTGTGGGTGGCAAGCGTGCACGGACCGGCGTGCCGGCCCGGGCACGTGTGCCTGCGTGCGAGAGCGGTCGGGGCAGGCGGTCTGGCGCCAGGGCCGTGTTTGGGGAGCGGCCCGGCAGGAGCGGGCCATCCTGGAGGTGGCGTCGACCAGGGAGACCACCTGGGGCCTGCCATGTGAGGCAAGCGTGCACGGACCGGCGTGCAGGCCCGGGCACGTGCGCCTGCGTGCGGGAGCGGTCGGGGCGGGCGGTCTGGCGCCAAGGCCGTGTTTGGGGAGCGGCCCGGCAGGAGCGGGCCATCCGGGAGGTGGCGTCCACCAGGGAGGCCACCAGAGGGCTGACGTGGGAGGCAGGCACGCACGGCCTTACTTGCAGGCCCGGGCACGCTCGCCTCCTTGGGGCAGCGAGCGGCGGTGCGCTTTCGGGCCTGGGGCAGGGACAGTCTACCCCTGGCGCACGGGTAGAGGAGAAAACTACCCCTAGCGCAAGGGGAACGGGAGGACAAGTCTATCCCTTGCAACCGGGACAGGGACGAACAGGTCTACCCAGTGCACCGCTTACGGAGGACAGGTCTGCCCATTGCATCAGTTACGGGAGGACAGGTCTACCCCGTGCACTCGGGCAGGGACGAACAGGTCTACCCATTGCACCGGTGACGGGAGGACAGGTCTACCCATTGCACTGGTTACGGGAGGACAGGTCTACCCATTGCACCCGTGGCAGGGACGAACAGGTCTACCCAGTGCAGCGCTTACGGGAGGACAAGTCTACCCATTGCACTCGGGGCAGGGACGAACAGGTCTACCCCGTGCACTCGGGGCAGGGACGAACAGGTCTACCCCGTGAACCCGGGGCAGGGACGATCAGGTCTACCCATTGCATCCGTTACGGGAGGACAGGTCTACCCATTGCACCGGTTACGGGAGGACAAGTCTACCCATTGCACCCGTGGCAGGGACGAACAGGTCTGCCCCGTGCACTCGGGGCAGGGACGAACAGGTCCCCACTGCACCGCTTACGGGAGGACAAGTCTACCCATTGCACTCGGGCAGGGGCGAACAGGTCTACCCAGTGCACCAGTAACGGCAGGACACGTCTACCCAGTGCAGCGCTTACGGGAGGACAAGTCTACCCCGTGCACTCGGGGAGGGACGAACAGGTCTACCCAGTGCACCCCGTGGCAGGGGCGAACAGGTCTACCCAGTGCACCGCTTACGGGAGGACAAGTCTACCCATTGCACTCGGGGCAGGGGCGAACAGGTCTACCCAGTGCACCAGTAACGGGAGACAAGTCTACCCAGTGCAGCGCTTACGGGAGGACAAGTCTACCCAGTGCGTTCGGGGCAGGGGCGAACAGGTCTACCCAGTGCACCAGTAACGGGAGGACAAGTCTACCCCGTGCACCGCTTACGGGAGGACAAGTCTACCCCGTGCACTCGGGGCAGGGACGAACAGGTCTACCCAGTGCACCCGTGCAGGGGCGAACAGGTCTACCCAGTGCACCGCTTACGGGAGGACAAGTCTACCCATTGCACTCGGGGCAGGGGCGAACAGGTCTACCCAGTGCACCAGTAACGGGAGGACAAGTCTACCCAGTGCAGCGCTTTACGGGAGGACAAGTCTACCCAGTGCGTTCGGGGCAGGGGCGAACAGGTCTACCCGTGCACCAGTAACGGCAGGACACGTCTACCCAGTGCAGCGCTTACGGGAGGACAAGTCTACCCCGTGCACTCGGGGCAGGGACGAACAGGTCTACCCAGTGCACCCGTGGCAGGGGCGAACAGGTCTACCCAGTGCACCGCTTACGGGAGGACAAGTCTACCCATTGCACTCGGGGCAGGGGCGAACAGGTCTACCCAGTGCACCAGTAACGGGAGGACAAGTCTACCCAGTGCAGCGCTTACGGGAGGACAAGTCTACCCAGTGCGTTCGGGGCAGGGGCGAACAGGTCTACCCAGTGCACCAGTAACGGCAGGACACGTCTACCCAGTGCAGCGCTTACGGGAGGACAAGTCTACCCCGTGCACTCGGGGCAGGGACGAACAGGTCTACCCAGTGCACCCGTGGCAGGGGCGAACAGGTCTACCCAGTGAAGCGCTTACGGAGGACAAGTCTACCCAGTGCAGCGCTTACGGGAGGACAAGTCTACCCATTGCACTCGAGGCAGGGGCGAACAGGTCTACCCATTGCACCAGTAACGGGAGGACAAGTCTACCCAGTGCAGCGCTTACGGGAGGACAAGTCTACCCATTGCACGCGGGGCAGGGACGAACAGGTCTACCCCGGTCACCCGTGGCAGGGGCGAACAGGTCTACCCAGTGCAGCGCTTACGGGAGGACAAGTCTACCCCGTGCACTCGGGGCACGGACGAACAGTCTACCCAGTGCACCCGTGGCAGGGGCGAACAGGTCTACCCAGTGCACCGCTTACGGGAGGACAAGTCTACCCATTGACTCGGGGCAGGGGCGAACAGGTCTACCCAGTGCACCAGTAACGGGAGGACAAGTCTACCCAGTGCAGCGCTTACGGGAGGACAAGTCTACCCAGTGCGTTCGGGGCAGGGGCGAACAGGTCTACCCAGTGCACCAGTAACGGCAGGACACGTCTACCCAGTGCAGCGCTTACGGGAGGACAAGTCTACCCCGTGCACTCGGGGCAGGGACGAACAGGTCTACCCAGGTCACCCGTGGCAGGGGCGAACAGGTCTACCCAGTGCACCCCTTACGGGAGGACAAGTCTACCCATTGCACTCGGGGCAGGGACGAACAGGTCTACCCAGTGCACCCGTGGCAGGGGCGAACAGGTCTACCCAGTGCAGCGCTTACGGGAGGACAAGTCTACCCCGTGCACTCGGGGCACGGACGAACAGGTCTACCCAGTGCACCCGTGGCAGGGGCGAACAGGTCTACCCAGTGCAGCGCTTACGGGAGACAAGTCTACCCCGTGCACTCGGGCACGGACGAACAGGTCTACCCAGTGCACCCGTGGCAGGGGCGAACAGGTCTACCCAGTGCACCGCTTACGGGAGGACAAGTCTACCCCGTGCACTCGGGGCAGGGACGAACAGGTCTACCCAGTGCACCGCTTACGGGAGGACAAGTCTACCCCGTGCACTCGGGGCAGGGACGAACAGGTCTACCCAGGTCACCCGTGGCAGGGGCGAACAGGTCTACCCAGTGCAGCGCTTACGGGAGGACAAGTCTACCCCGTGCACTCGGGGCACGGACGAACAGGTCTACCCAGTGCACCCGTGGCAGGGGCGAACAGGTCTACCCAGTGCACCGCTTACGGGAGGACAAGTCTACCCATTGCACCCGGGGCAGGGAAGAACAGGTCTACCCCGTGCCCGACTTGGGGGAAGACGAGCCTGCCCTGGCATCCTGCGCAGGGAACAACAGGTCTACCCCGTGCCCGACTTAGGGGAAGACGAGCCTGCCCCTGGCACCCGTGGCAGGGAACAACAGGTCTACCCCGTGCCCGACTTGGGGGAAGACGAGCCTGCCCCTGGCATCCTGCGCAGGGAACAAC
>NW_024881267.1:27500-30000 GCF_018691265.1 Tyto alba
GGCACGCGGCGCAGCCGGACGGACGGCGCCGGTAGCCCCGCGCGGGCTAGCCCTCGCTCCGCACCCGGCCGGCCCGTGCCACGCCCCGGCCACCCTCCGCCACGCGGCGGAGGGAAGGCGCGGGAAGGAGCCCCCAGCCCGGAGGCCGCCCGACGCTGCGCGTCTCGACGACGCGCCCGGGAGACGGCCCGCCGGGGCGCGCCCGGGCCGCGGCCGACCCGACGGCCGGGCGGCGCGGGCGACGCCGCGCCGCGCTGCGACGGGGGCGGGACGGACGGGACCGGCCGCCGACGGCAAACCGCACGCGCGGCCGCCGCCGGCGACGACGGCAACGCCGCCGCCCGCCCCCGCCGCCGCCGCGGACGGCGCCGCAGCGCGGCGGGGGAAACGGGGAGGAAGAGCGACGGGGGGGGTGGCCGCCGGGTGGCCCCCTCGTCCCCGGCACGCACGCGGGCGGCAGCACGGCACGGTCCCACCCCGCAGTGGTACCCACCCGCAGACAGCCGCCCGCGCGGGAGGCCGGGGGCGAGGCCCGCGCCTCTCCCCCTCGCGCTTCTCTTCCCCACCACCGCCCAGGCCCGGCCGGACAGACCGAGCCCCGGCGGCCCCGGCGGGACGAGCTCCGCACAACGGGTGCTCCGGGAGCGGGGAGCTTCGGAGCGCTCCCCGAGTCTCGACTTAGGGGGACGAAGGCCCTCGGCCGGCGGCGCCGCCACCGGGCGACGGGGAACCGCTCCCCGGGCCCGGGGCCGACGCCGCACGCGGGACCTGCGAGGCGCCCCAGCCGCGCCGCTGCGGCCGCCGCCCTGACAGCGCGCCAGGGGCGGCGGACCGGCCGGCGATTGATCGTCAAGCGACGCTCAGACAGGCGTAGCCCCGGGAGGAACCCGGGGCCGCAAGTGCGTTCGAAGTGTCGATGATCAATGTGTCCTGCAATTCACATTAATTCTCGCAGCTAGCTGCGTTCTTCATCGACGCACGAGCCGAGTGATCCACCGCTAAGAGTTGTCTGGCTTTCGGCACCGCCCCGCGTGCGCGGGAGGGCCGGGACCGCTCCCGGAGGAGCGGCCCCTCTCTGGACGGCAGCCCCGGCGGACGACCGCCCGCCCCCCTCCGCCCGCGCGGAGGGAGCGCGACCGGCCGCGCCGCCGAGACGCCTCGCCTCAGCTGACCGTACAAACACACACGACGGGCGGGGAAACGGAAGGCGGATGCCCACCGAAAAACTCCGAACGGCAAGGGCGGAGGGAGCCCGCGCTCCGCGACCGACACCTGGGGAAAACAAGCGCCTTGCTCGCTTCGGAGGCGGCCCAGGCGCCCGGGCTCGGCCCGGCCTCCGCACGGAAGGCCGCCGCGCGCCCGACCGCGCCGACCACCTGCCTCGCTCGGGGGACGCGGACGTGCCTCCGCGCAGCCCCGCGACGCCCTGCGGCAGCCGCCTGCCTCCCACCGGCTCGCCCCGCCGGCACGCCCGTGTGCCGGCCGTCACCGCGCCGGAGCTTGGCGACCAACCAGGACCCGAGACGGACGCGCGCTGCCCGGCAGCTGCCTGCCGGACGAGCGACCGACCCGCCGCCGCGCCGGAGCGGCCGCCCCGCCCGGAACCACCTCCGTGCCACTTCGCGCCCCGGCCCCTCCGCAGGCACGCACCAGGCGGGAGGCGGACGGCGCTAAGCCGGGGGCAGGCACCGCTCTCCCCGCTTCCGCGGGCAGACCGGAGCCGGGCTGCCCCCGGCCGCCCGACCGCCCGCCCGCCCGGCGGAGCCGGTGAGGGCGGACGGCGAAGCGGCGGGCGTGGCCCGGGACGGGGACGGTCGCAGCCGACGGCGGGCGGACGCCCGCCGGCCGACCGGCATGCCGAGCGGCGCCGCCGCCGCTCGGCCGGGCTGCCACCCCCGGCGGCTGGCGGCTCGACACCGCGGAACGCTCGCCGGGGCGGGACGGGGGAGGAGGGGAGCGCAGCGCGCCGCGGCGCCACGACGGAGGCCGCGGCGGCCCGGGGGCCGCCGCCGCCCGGCGAGCCCCCCCCCACCGCGGGGGGGGGCTCGCCACCCCGGCAGAGAGCCCGCGCTCCCTGCCCGGAGAGGTCTCCCGTTTCGAGGCAGGCGGGCCGGACACGGCCGACCGCGCCGCGGTCTCGCCGCCGAGACCGGACCGCGGAAAGGGGGGGCAGTGGGCACCCCTCCCCGGCCCGGCTGCCCGCGGGCACGAGCGCGGACGGTCAGCACCACGGCCAGGGGTACGGCGGGAGCAGCTCCCACCCCTGGAGGGGCACCGCCGCCCGGCCCGGTCCCGCGGGTCGCACCGAGCCGCCCGGGTCTTTAAACCCCCGCCCGGCTCCCGCGGCCTTCGACCCCCGGGCTTCGCCGAGGGAGGGCCGCGGAGGCGCGGACGCTAGGTACCTGGCCCTGGGTGAGGGAAACGACCTCTAGGCCCCGCGGGGGTGCCTCCCCTGCTGCCGCCCTCAGGGGAGCGTCCGCCCGCGGGGGCGCGCCCGACG
>NW_024881267.1:35000-42500 GCF_018691265.1 Tyto alba
CGGGCTCTCGGCGGCCGGAGAAAGCCGCTGAAGGCTTCACAGTCCCCGGCCACCTGCATCCAGCAGCCAGCCACCGCGGCCAGCCACCGAGCTCTACCCCCACCTCTGGGGCTCTCCAGCTTAGGGCCGAAGAGGGAAGGACGAGGTGCCGCCACCTCGCCCCTGCTGCGCAGACCTTTTAACAGAGCCCTCCGGCAGCCACGGACGCTGGGGCAGGCCGGACACCACAGGCCTCCCGCGTATGGCACAGACTCGGAAAAAAAGCGGATGGAGGCGCCGCCGCCTCTCCGCGCCATCATCGGGCCCTAGGTGGCAAGCCGCGGCAGGCTTGAGACCCGCCCCACGGCCGCCTGCTACGGCCGCCGGTCACCGCGACCGGCAGCCGCCCAATGCCCGCTTCCACGGGCTCCGGCTTAAGGCCGGAGAAAAGGGGGCGACGAGGTGGGCGCTCCCACCGCCGTCCGCCCCCGTCGCGGGGCCCTCGAGCGGTGCCGGCAGCCTGGGACCTCGCAGGGCACCGCTGCCCCCGACTGCCTGCCGGCACTCTCCCTTGCCGTCATCGGGCCCCTCGCGGGGCTGCCGCGGCAGGCTTGAGACCCGCCCCACGGCCGCCTGCTACGGCCGCCGGTCACCGCGACCGGCAGCCGCCCAATGCCCGCTTCCACGGGCTCCGGCTTAAGGCCGGAGAAAAGGGGGCGACGAGGTGGGCGCTCCCACCGCCGTCCGCCCCCGTCGCGGGGCCCTCGAGCGGTGCCGGCAGCCTGGGACCTCGCAGGGCACCGCTGCCCCCGACTGCCTGCCGGCACTCTCCCTTGCCGTCATCGGGCCCCTCGCGGGGCTGCCGCGGCAGGCTTGAGACCCGCCCCACGGCCGCCTGCTACGGCCGCCGGTCACCGCGACCGGCAGCCGCCCAATGCCCGCTTCCACGGGCTCCGGCTTAAGGCCGGAGAAAAGGGGGCGACGAGGTGGGCGCTCCCACCGCCGTCCGCCCCCGTCGCGGGGCCCTCGAGCGGTGCCGGCAGCCTGGGACCTCGCAGGGCACCGCTGCCCCCGACTGCCTGCCGGCACTCTCCCTTGCCGTCATCGGGCCCCTCGCGGGGCTGCCGCGGCAGGCTTGAGACCCGCCCCACGGCCGCCTGCTACGGCCGCCGGTCACCGCGACCGGCAGCCGCCCAATGCCCGCTTCCACGGGCTCCGGCTTAAGGCCGGAGAAAAGGGGGCGACGAGGTGGGCGCTCCCACCGCCGTCCGCCCCCGTCGCGGGGCCCTCAAGCGGTGCCGGCAGCCTGGGACCTCGCAGGGCACCGCTGCCCCCGACTGCCTGCCGGCACTCTCCCTTGCCGTCATCGGGATCCCGCTGAGGGGAAGCCACCATCGGCTCGTCCACCCTCCAGCTCTCACAGCGTTCGAGTGCCGGCGACCACCGCCGGTCTTTTGTCACCGTTTGCTCTTCCCCTCGACACCTGGCTGGAGAGTTCCAACCAGCCGGCAACGGCCCCCGGAGCATGCCTGCAGATCCTTCCGTTCTAGAGCACGCATAAGTTTCCGGGCTGACTTGATTGTGGAAAGCACCGGGAGATGGCCGTGCCGAACCGCCGAGGGAACCACCGCGAGAAAGGCCGCCCAGCGCCCCACTTCACCGGGCGGCCCACATGACCTCTTTGAGCGTGAAACACGATTGCCCTTTTGGGGCCTCGCCGCTTGCCCCTACTATACGGAATCGAACGTCCCGGCGTATAGGCAGTAAAAAAGCAGTGCGGCGCATTACCGGGGAGGCGCGCCAGCGACGCCGACCTTTACGATGAGGTAACTGGAGGCAGCGCAAAACAGCGACCCCTTCGACAGCTCCGCGGCAGTGCTGCGGACAACACAGCTACCGTGTCACGCAGGAGCAAAGTCCAAAGAAGCTGGGTAGACCTGTCCGCTCTTCACGCCGGACGCGACGGAAGCGACAGGGCGCGCAGCCGGCCTACCGACAACGGCAGCGTGACACGGAAACGGGTAGACCTGGCGGCCGACCACCGCCCCGGAGGTGGGTAGACCTGGCGGCCACCGACGGCCGCGGAAGCGGGTAGACCCGGAGGTCGACCATCGCCGCGGAAGCGTGTACACCTGGCAGCCAACCCCGGTCGCGGAACGGGGTAGATCTGGCGACCGACCACCGCCACGGAGGTGGGTAGACCTGGCGGCCAGCGACGGACGCGGAAGCGCGTAGGCCTGGCGGCCGACCACAGCAACGGAGGTGGGCAGAACGGGCAGCCGACCACGGCACAGGTGCTCGCTCTATGTAACAGACGTCAACGATGCTATCGGCGTGTACGTACCGCAGACAAAAGGTCTGCTCGGTAACGCTTGGCCACCAACCCGGCGGATTGGGCGGCAGACGCCGGGCTCCGCGGGAGAGCGAGCGAGCGGGGCCGCGTCCCGGAGAGCTGCTCCAACGGCTTCACGCCGGCAGAGCCGGCACGCCGCGCAGCCGCTCCGACGCGCCCCGGGACGCCCGGCCGGTCGGCGGATGCGGAGCCGGAGCCCGGCGGATTGGGCGGCAGACGCCGGGCTCCGCGGGCGAGCGAGCGAGCGGGGCCGCGTCCCCGGAGAGCTGCTCCAACGGCTTCACGCCGGCAGAGCCGGCACGCCGCGCAGCCGCTCCGACGCGCCCCGGGACGCCCGGCCGGTCGGCGGATGCGGAGCCGGGGCCCGGCGGATTGGGCGGCAGACGCCGGGCTCCGCGGGCGAGCGAGCGAGCGGGGCCGCGTCCCCGGAGAGCTGCTCCAACGGCTTCACGCCGGCAGAGCCGGCACGCCGCGCAGCCGCTCCGACGCGCCCCGGGACGCCCGGCCGGTCGGCGGATGCGGAGCCGGGGCCCGGCGGATTGGGCGGCAGACGCCGGGCTCCGCGGGCGAGCGAGCGAGCGGGGCCGCGTCCCCGGAGAGCTGCTCCAACGGCTTCACGCCGGCAGAGCCGGCACGCCGCGCAGCCGCTCCGACGCGCCCCGGGACGCCCGGCCGGTCGGCGGATGCGGAGCCGGGGCCCGGCGGATTGGGCGGCAGACGCCGGGCTCCGCGGGCGAGCGAGCGAGCGGGGCCGCGTCCCCGGAGAGCTGCTCCAACGGCTTCACGCCGGCAGAGCCGGCACGCCGCGCAGCCGCTCCGACGCGCCCCGGGACGCCCGGCCGGTCGGCGGATGCGGAGCCGGGGCCCGGCGGATTGGGCGGCAGACGCCGGGCTCCGCGGGCGAGCGAGCGAGCGGGGCCGCGTTCCCGGAGAGCTGCTCCAACGGCTTCACGCCGGCAGAGCCGGCACGCCGCGCAGCCGCTCCGACGCGCCCCGGGACGCCCGGCCGGTCGGCGGATGCGGAGCCGGGGCCCGGCGGATTGGGCGGCAGACGCCGGGCTCCGCGGGCGAGCGAGCGAGCGGGGCCGCGTCCCCGGAGAGCTGCTCCAACGGCTTCACGCCGGCAGAGCCGGCACGCCGCGCAGCCGCTCCGACGCGCCCCGGGACGCCCGGCCGGTCGGCGGATGCGGAGCCGGGGCCCGGCGGATTGGGCGGCAGACGCCGGGCTCCGCGGGCGAGCGAGCGAGCGGGGCCGCGTCCCCGGAGAGCTGCTCCAACGGCTTCACGCCGGCAGAGCCGGCACGCCGCGCAGCCGCTCCGACGCGCCCCGGGACGCCCGGCCGGTCGGCGGATGCGGAGCCGGGGCCCGGCGGATTGGGCGGCAGACGCCGGGCTCCGCGGGCGAGCGAGCGAGCGGGGCCGCGTCCCCGGAGAGCTGCTCCAACGGCTTCACGCCGGCAGAGCCGGCACGCCGCGCAGCCGCTCCGACGCGCCCCGGGACGCCCGGCCGGTCGGCGGATGCGGAGCCGGGGCCCGGCGGATTGGGCGGCAGACGCCGGGCTCCGCGGGCGAGCGAGCGAGCGGGGCCGCGTCCCCGGAGAGCTGCTCCAACGGCTTCACGCCGGCAGAGCCGGCACGCCGCGCAGCCGCTCCGACGCGCCCCGGGACGCCCGGCCGGTCGGCGGATGCGGAGCCGGGGCCCCGGCGTCCCCGGAGCCGGGGCCCGGCGGATTGGGCGGCAGACGCCGGGCTCCGCGGGCGAGCGAGCGAGCGGGGCCGCGTCCCCGGAGAGCTGCTCCAACGGCTTCACGCCGGCAGAGCCGGCACGCCGCGCAGCCGCTCCGACGCGCCCCGGGACGCCCGGCCGGTCGGCGGATGCGGAGCCGGGGCCGCCCGGAGGGCTAGCAGGACGGGGCGGCAGCACCACCGCACCATCGTCCATCCCCTTCTCACAGGGCCCCCGAGGAACCGGCGGGCACCTTGGAACTCACGGGCTACCGCCGCTCCGACTACATGCTAGCGGGCCCGCTTGTGCCTTCACGGGGCCCTCGGGGGCCGTGGGGCAAGCCAACGGTGGCTCGACTCCCTCCGGTCTTCCAGCGTTCGAGGGCCGGCGACCGCCGCCGGTCGATCCCGCCCTGACCCTCGGCTCCCGGCTAGAGCCATCTCGCCAGCCCGGAGCTCTCCTGCAGCTCCCTTGGCTTCATAGCTCCCGGCTCGCTCTGGGCTGCCTCGATCCTGGAAGCAACGTGAGGCGTCCGTGCCGAACCTCCAGGGGAACCACCACGAGAACGGCCGCCCAGCGCCCCACTTCTCTGGCCGAGCCGTATGCCGTCCGTGCCCGCTCACCGCCCATGCCCCGGAGCCGGCTCACCGCTCTCCCCTATATACGGGCTGGAGCGTCCCAGCGTACGGATAGGGAAAGCGCAGCGTGGCGCCCTACCGGCGAGGCGCGCCAGCGACGCCCACTTTTACGATGAGGTAACTGGAGGCAGCGCGAAACAGCGACCCCTTCGACAGCTCGTCGGAAGTGCTGCGGACAACACGTCTACCCTGTTCCAGGAAGCCGGGTCGACGTGACGGCCACGGACGGCCGCCCCACCGGAGACTCCTGGCGGCTGCTGCACGCCCCGGAGGCGGGTAGACCTGCAGGCCCTGGACGGCCCCAGAGGCGGGTAGACCTGGCGGCCTCCACTCGCCCCGGAGACGGATAGACCTAGCTGCTGCTCCATGATCTACGGGGTGAGTGAGGGTGGTGGTGCACGGAAGGTGCGGGGGGGGGTGGTGGGGGGGGACGGGCACACGAAATGATCTGTTTCTTTTGGTTTGGGTTTGTTATTTGGGGGGGGGGGGTTTGGAGGTATTTGGCGGGGGGGGATTTTTTTTTTGTTGTTTTGGGTTTTTTTTTTGTTCTGTTTTGCTTTTTTTTTTTTTTTTTTTCCTTTCTTCTATTTCTTACCACCCCCCGAATTATAAGCATACCTGTTTCTCACGTCTGGGCAGGGTTCGAGGTTGGGGGTGTCATCTCCCCACCACCAGCACCACCCCCCCACGAGATATTAAGTGTGTTTTTAGTGCAAGACAATAAGCAGGAGCGGGCCATCCTGGAGGTGGCGTCGACCAGGGAGACCACCCGGGGCCTGCCATGTGAGGCAAGCGTGCACAGACCGGTGTGCAGACCCAGGCACGTGCGCCTGCGTGCGGGAGCGGTCGGGGCAGGCGGTCTGGCGCCAGGGCCGTGTTTGGGGAGCGGCCCGGCAGGAGCGGGCCATCCTGGAGGTGGCGTCGACCAGGGAGAACACCAGAGGCCTGCTGTGGGTGGCAAGCGTGCATGGACCGGCGTGCAGGCCCGGGCACGTGCGCCTGCGTGCGGGAGCGGTCGGGGCGGGCGGTTTGGCGCCAGGGCCGTGTTTGGGGAGCGGCCCGGCAGGAGCGGGCCATCCTGGAGGTGGCGTCGACCAGGGAGAACACCAGAGGCCTGCTGTGGGTGGCAAGCGTGCACGGACCGGCGTGCCGGCCCGGGCACGTGTGCCTGCGTGCGAGAGCGGTCGGGGCAGGCGGTCTGGCGCCAGGGCCGTGTTTGGGGAGCGGCCCGGCAGGAGCGGGCCATCCTGGAGGTGGCGTCGACCAGGGAGACCACCTGGGGCCTGCCATGTGAGGCAAGCGTGCACGGACCGGCGTGCAGGCCCGGGCACGTGCGCCTGCGTGCGGGAGCGGTCGGGGCGGGCGGTCTGGCGCCAAGGCCGTGTTTGGGGAGCGGCCCGGCAGGAGCGGGCCATCCGGGAGGTGGCGTCCACCAGGGAGGCCACCAGAGGGCTGACGTGGGAGGCAGGCACGCACGGCCTTACTTGCAGGCCCGGGCACGCTCGCCTCCTTGGGGCAGCGAGCGGCGGTGCGCTTTCGGGCCTGGGGCAGGGACAAGTCTACCCCTGGCGCACGGGGTAGAGGAGAAAAAGACTACCCCTAGCGCAAGGGGAACGGGAGGACAAGTCTATCCCTTGCAACCGGGACAGGGACGAACAGGTCTACCCAGTGCACCGCTTACGGGAGGACAGGTCTGCCCATTGCATCAGTTACGGGAGGACAGGTCTACCCCGTGCACTCGGGGCAGGGACGAACAGGTCTACCCATTGCACGGTGACGGGAGGACAGGTCTACCCATTGCACTGGTTACGGGAGGACAGGTCTACCCATTGCACCCGTGGCAGGGACGAACAGGTCTACCCAGTGCAGCGCTTACGGGAGGACAAGTCTACCCATTGCACTCGGGGCAGGGACGAACAGGTCTACCCCGTGCACTCGGGGCAGGGACGAACAGGTCTACCCCGTGAACCCGGGGCAGGGACGATCAGGTCTACCCATTGCATCCGTTACGGGAGGACAGGTCTACCCATTGCACCGGTTACGGGAGGACAAGTCTACCCATTGCACCCGTGGCAGGGACGAACAGGTCTGCCCCGTGCACTCGGGGCAGGGACGAACAGGTCTACCCACTGCACCGCTTACGGGAGGACAAGTCTACCCATTGCACTCGGGGCAGGGGCGAACAGGTCTACCCAGTGCACCAGTAACGGCAGGACACGTCTACCCAGTGCAGCGCTTACGGGAGGACAAGTCTACCCCGTGCACTCGGGGCAGGGACGAACAGGTCTACCCAGTGCACCCGTGGCAGGGGCGAACAGGTCTACCCAGTGCACCGCTTACGGGAGGACAAGTCTACCCATTGCACTCGGGGCAGGGGCGAACAGGTCTACCCAGTGCACCAGTAACGGGAGGACAAGTCTACCCAGTGCAGCGCTTACGGGAGGACAAGTCTACCCAGTGCGTTCGGGGCAGGGGCGAACAGGTCTACCCAGTGCACCAGTAACGGGAGGACAAGTCTACCCCGTGCACCGCTTACGGGAGGACAAGTCTACCCCGTGCACTCGGGGCAGGGACGAACAGGTCTACCCAGTGCACCCGTGGCAGGGGCGAACAGGTCTACCCAGTGCACCGCTTACGGGAGGACAAGTCTACCCATTGCACTCGGGGCAGGGGCGAACAGGTCTACCCAGTGCACCAGTAACGGGAGGACAAGTCTACCCAGTGCAGCGCTTACGGGAGGACAAGTCTACCCAGTGCGTTCGGGGCAGGGGCGAACAGGTCTACCCAGTGCACCAGTAACGGCA
>NW_024881267.1:50000-52500 GCF_018691265.1 Tyto alba
CGGGTGCTCCGGGAGCGGGGAGCTTCGGAGCGCTCCCCGAGTCTCGACTTAGGGGGACGAAGGCCCTCGGCCGGCGGCGCCGCCACCGGGCGACGGGGAACCGCTCCCCGGGCCCGGGGCCGACGCCGCACGCGGGACCTGCGAGGCGCCCCAGCCGCGCCGCTGCGGCCGCCGCCCTGACAGCGCGCCAGGGGCGGCGGACCGGCCGGCGATTGATCGTCAAGCGACGCTCAGACAGGCGTAGCCCCGGGAGGAACCCGGGGCCGCAAGTGCGTTCGAAGTGTCGATGATCAATGTGTCCTGCAATTCACATTAATTCTCGCAGCTAGCTGCGTTCTTCATCGACGCACGAGCCGAGTGATCCACCGCTAAGAGTTGTCTGGCTTTCGGCACCGCCCCGCGTGCGCGGGAGGGCCGGGACCGCTCCCGGAGGAGCGGCCCCTCTCTGGACGGCAGCCCCGGCGGACGACCGCCCGCCCCCCTCCGCCCGCGCGGAGGGAGCGCGACCGGCCGCGCCGCCGAGACGCCTCGCCTCAGCTGACCGTACAAACACACACGACGGGCGGGGAAACGGAAGGCGGATGCCCACCGAAAAACTCCGAACGGCAAGGGCGGAGGGAGCCCGCGCTCCGCGACCGACACCTGGGGAAAACAAGCGCCTTGCTCGCTTCGGAGGCGGCCCAGGCGCCCGGGCTCGGCCCGGCCTCCGCACGGAAGGCCGCCGCGCGCCCGACCGCGCCGACCACCTGCCTCGCTCGGGGGACGCGGACGTGCCTCCGCGCAGCCCCGCGACGCCCTGCGGCAGCCGCCTGCCTCCCACCGGCTCGCCCCGCCGGCACGCCCGTGTGCCGGCCGTCACCGCGCCGGAGCTTGGCGACCAACCAGGACCCGAGACGGACGCGCGCTGCCCGGCAGCTGCCTGCCGGACGAGCGACCGACCCGCCGCCGCGCCGGAGCGGCCGCCCCGCCCGGAACCACCTCCGTGCCACTTCGCGCCCCGGCCCCTCCGCAGGCACGCACCAGGCGGGAGGCGGACGGCGCTAAGCCGGGGGCAGGCACCGCTCTCCCCGCTTCCGCGGGCAGACCGGAGCCGGGCTGCCCCCGGCCGCCCGACCGCCCGCCCGCCCGGCGGAGCCGGTGAGGGCGGACGGCGAAGCGGCGGGCGTGGCCCGGGACGGGGACGGTCGCAGCCGACGGCGGGCGGACGCCCGCCGGCCGACCGGCATGCCGAGCGGCGCCGCCGCCGCTCGGCCGGGCTGCCACCACCCCCGGCGGCTGGCGGCTCGACACCGCGGAACGCTCGCCGGGGCGGGACGGGGGAGGAGGGGAGCGCAGCGCGCCGCGGCGCCACGACGGAGGCCGCGGCGGCCCGGGGGCCGCCGCCGCCCGGCGAGCCCCCCCCCACCGCGGGGGGGGGCTCGCCACCCCGGCAGAGAGCCCGCGCTCCCTGCCCGGAGAGGTCTCCCGTTTCGAGGCAGGCGGGCCGGACACGGCCGACCGCGCCGCGGTCTCGCCGCCGAGACCGGACCGCGGAAAGGGGGGGGCAGTGGGCACCCCTCCCCGGCCCGGCTGCCCGCGGGCACGAGCGCGGACGGTCAGCACCACGGCCAGGGGTACGGCGGGAGCAGCTCCCACCCCTGGAGGGGCACCGCCGCCCGGCCCGGTCCCGCGGGTCGCACCGAGCCGCCCGGGTCTTTAAACCCCCGCCCGGCTCCCGCGGCCTTCGACCCCCGGGCTTCGCCGAGGGAGGGCCGCGGAGGCGCGGACGCTAGGTACCTGGCCCTGGGTGAGGGAAACGACCTCTAGGCCCCGCGGGGGTGCCTCCCCTGCTGCCGCCCTCAGGGGAGCGTCCGCCCGCGGGGGCGCGCCCGACGCCCGCCGCCATCACCTCGTCCTCCTGCCCGGGGCCCGAGGTTTCCCTCAGTAGCCCGGCGCTGCGCCCGGGAGGAGAGCCGGGGCTTGGGCCGCCCGCTCGCGCGGGACGCGACCCGGCGGGAGCCTCGCCCGCCCAGGGTGGCAGCAGTGGCGACGGCCGAGCGACGCCCCCCCACCTCGCGTCTCCCCTCCGCTGGGGCGGGTTGACGGGGGAAGGGACGCCGTGGCCGCCGCCGCGCCACCCAACGCCACGCGCCAGCCCGGAACGCCCGGTGGCCCTGGCCCGCGCGGCCGGCCGGCCGGCCCGGCGGGCTGCTCCGCAGAGCAGCAGCCCGCCCCGCTGCGGACAGGGGCCGGGGGAGACGCCTCCCCCGACCCCCCGAAGGCGGCCTCTCGCTCGTCTCTCGCTCGCGCGACGCGCGGACCCGCCGGCCCGCCGCCGACCGTCCGCCGCTTCTTCCTCCTCCTCGCCCGCTTCCCACGCGCTGCCGCACGCCCTCTGGCCGGCGGCACCGCCGCCCTGCGCGCCCCGGGGGCCGCGGCCCCCCCCCCTCCCCGGCGTGCGGCAGCCGCCGGCTGACCGCTCGTCGGGTGACGGTGGCGGGGGGGGGAACGGGGTACCGGT
>NW_024881267.1:57500-65000 GCF_018691265.1 Tyto alba
CCGCCGGTCACCGCGACCGGCAGCCGCCCAATGCCCGCTTCCACGGGCTCCGGCTTAAGGCCGGAGAAAAGGGGGCGACGAGGTGGGCGCTCCCACCGCCGTCCGCCCCCGTCGCGGGGCCCTCGAGCGGTGCCGGCAGCCTGGGACCTCGCAGGGCACCGCTGCCCCCGACTGCCTGCCGGCACTCTCCCTTGCCGTCATCGGGCCCCTCGCGGGGCTGCCGCGGCAGGCTTGAGACCCGCCCCACGGCCGCCTGCTACGGCCGCCGGTCACCGCGACCGGCAGCCGCCCAATGCCCCGCTTCCACGGGCTCCGGCTTAAGGCCGGAGAAAAGGGGGCGACGAGGTGGGCGCTCCCACCGCCGTCCGCCCCCGTCGCGGGGCCCTCGAGCGGTGCCGGCAGCCTGGGACCTCGCAGGGCACCGCTGCCCCCGACTGCCTGCCGGCACTCTCCCTTGCCGTCATCGGGCCCCTCGCGGGGCTGCCGCGGCAGGCTTGAGACCCGCCCCACGGCCGCCTGCTACGGCCGCCGGTCACCGCGACCGGCAGCCGCCCAATGCCCGCTTCCACGGGCTTCCGGCTTAAGGCCGGAGAAAAGGGGGCGACGAGGTGGGCGCTCCCACCGCCGTCCGCCCCCGTCGCGGGGCCCTCGAGCGGTGCCGGCAGCCTGGGACCTCGCAGGGCACCGCTGCCCCCGACTGCCTGCCGGCACTCTCCCTTGCCGTCATCGGGATCCCGCTGAGGGGAAGCCACCATCGGCTCGTCCACCCTCCAGCTCTCACAGCGTTCGAGTGCCGGCGACCACCGCCGGTCTTTTGTCACCGTTTGCTCTTCCCCTCGACACCTGGCTGGAGAGTTCCAACCAGCCGGCAACGGCCCCCGGAGCATGCCTGCAGATCCTTCCGTTCTAGAGCACGCATAAGTTTCCGGGCTGACTTGATTGTGGAAAGCACCGGGAGATGGCCGTGCCGAACCGCCGAGGGAACCACCGCGAGAAAGGCCGCCCAGCGCCCCACTTCACCGGGCGGCCCACATGACCTCTTTGAGCGTGAAACACGATTGCCCTTTTGGGGCCTCGCCGCTTGCCCCTACTATACGGAATCGAACGTCCCGGCGTATAGGCAGTAAAAAAGCAGTGCGGCGCATTACCGGGGAGGCGCGCCAGCGACGCCGACCTTTACGATGAGGTAACTGGAGGCAGCGCAAAACAGCGACCCCTTCGACAGCTCCGCGGCAGTGCTGCGGACAACACAGCTACCGTGTCACGCAGGAGCAAAGTCCAAAGAAGCTGGGTAGACCTGTCCGCTCTTCACGCCGGACGCGACGGAAGCGACAGGGCGCGCAGCCGGCCTACCGACAACGGCAGCGTGACACGGAAACGGGTAGACCTGGCGGCCGACCACCGCCCCGGAGGTGGGTAGACCTGGCGGCCACCGACGGCCGCGGAAGCGGGTAGACCCGGAGGTCGACCATCGCCGCGGAAGCGTGTACACCTGGCAGCCAACCCCGGTCGCGGAACGGGGTAGATCTGGCGACCGACCACCGCCACGGAGGTGGGTAGACCTGGCGGCCAGCGACGGACGCGGAAGCGCGTAGGCCTGGCGGCCGACCACAGCAACGGAGGTGGGCAGAACGGGCAGCCGACCACGGCACAGGTGCTCGCTCTATGTAACAGACGTCAACGATGCTATCGGCGTGTACGTACCGCAGACAAAAGGTCTACTCGGTAACGCTTGGCCACCAACCCGGCGGATTGGGCGGCAGAACGCCGGGCTCCGCGGGAGAGCGAGCGAGCGGGGCCGCGTCCACCGGAGAGCTGCTCCAACGGCTTCACGCCGGCAGAGCCGGCACGCCGCGCAGCCGCTCCGACGCGCCCCGGGACGCCCGGCCGGTCGGCGGATGCGGAGCCGGAGTCCCCGGCGGGCCGGCGGATTGGGCGGCAGACGCCGGGCTCCGCGGGCGAGCGAGCGAGCGGGGCCGCGTCCCCGGAGAGCTGCTCCAACGGCTTCACGCCGGCAGAGCCGGCACGCCGCGCAGCCGCTCCGACGCGCCCCGGGACGCCCGGCCGGTCGGCGGATGCGGAGCCGGGGCCCGGCGGATTGGGCGGCAGACGCCGGGCTCCGCGGGCGAGCGAGCGAGCGGGGGCCGCGTCCCCGGAGAGCTGCTCCAACGGCTTCACGCCGGCAGAGCCGGCACGCCGCGCAGCCGCTCCGACGCGCCCCGGGACGCCCGGCCGGTCGGCGGATGCGGAGCCGGGGCCCGGCGGATTGGGCGGCAGACGCCGGGCTCCGCGGGCGAGCGAGCGAGCGGGGCCGCGTCCCCGGAGAGCTGCTCCAACGGCTTCACGCCGGCAGAGCCGGCACGCCGCGCAGCCGCTCCGACGCGCCCCGGGACGCCCGGCCGGTCGGCGGATGCGGAGCCGGGGCCCGGCGGATTGGGCGGCAGACGCCGGGCTCCGCGGGCGAGCGAGCGAGCGGGGCCGCGTCCCCGGAGAGCTGCTCCAACGGCTTCACGCCGGCAGAGCCGGCACGCCGCGCAGCCGCTCCGACGCGCCCCGGGACGCCCGGCCGGTCGGCGGATGCGGAGCCGGGGCCCGGCGGATTGGGCGGCAGACGCCGGGCTCCGCGGGCGAGCGAGCGAGCGGGGGCCGCGTTCCCCGGAGAGCTGCTCCAACGGCTTCACGCCGGCAGAGCCGGCACGCCGCGCAGCCGCTCCGACGCGCCCCGGGACGCCCGGCCGGTCGGCGGATGCGGAGCCGGGGCCCGGCGGATTGGGCGGCAGACGCCGGGCTCCGCGGGCGAGCGAGCGAGCGGGGCCGCGTCCCCGGAGAGCTGCTCCAACGGCTTCACGCCGGCAGAGCCGGCACGCCGCGCAGCCGCTCCGACGCGCCCCGGGACGCCCGGCCGGTCGGCGGATGCGGAGCCGGGGCCCGGCGGATTGGGCGGCAGACGCCGGGCTCCGCGGGCGAGCGAGCGAGCGGGGCCGCGTCCCGGAGAGCTGCTCCAACGGCTTCACGCCGGCAGAGCCGGCACGCCGCGCAGCCGCTCCGACGCGCCCCGGGACGCCCTGCCGGTCGGCGGATGCGGAGCCGGGGCCCGGCGGATTGGGCGGCAGACGCCGGGCTCCGCGGGCGAGCGAGCGAGCGGGGCCGCGTCCCCGGAGAGCTGCTCCAACGGCTTCACGCCGGCAGAGCCGGCACGCCGCGCAGCCGCTCCGACGCGCCCCGGGACGCCCGGCCGGTCGGCGGATGCGGAGCCGGGGGCCCGGCGGATTGGGCGGCAGACGCCGGGCTCCGCGGGCGAGCGAGCGAGCGGGGGCCGCGTCCCCGGAGAGCTGCTCCAACGGCTTCACGCCGGCAGAGCCGGCACGCCGCGCAGCCGCTCCGACGCGCCCCGGGACGCCCGGCCGGTCGGCGGATGCGGAGCCGGGGCCCCGGCGTCCCCGGAGCCGGGGCCCGGCGGATTGGGCGGCAGACGCCGGGCTCCGCGGGCGAGCGAGCGAGCGGGGCCGCGTCCCCGGAGAGCTGCTCCAACGGCTTCACGCCGGCAGAGCCGGCACGCCGCGCAGCCGCTCCGACGCGCCCCGGGACGCCCGGCCGGTCGGCGGATGCGGAGCCGGGGCCGCCCGGAGGGCTAGCAGGACGGGGCGGCAGCACCACCGCACCATCGTCCATCCCCTTCTCACAGGGCCCCCGAGGAACCGGCGGGCACCTTGGAACTCACGGGCTACCGCCGCTCCGACTACATGCTAGCGAGGCCCGCTTGTGCCTTCACGGGGCCCTCGGGGGCCGTGGGGCAAGCCAACGGTGGCTCGACTCCCTCCGGTCTTCCAGCGTTCGAGGGCCGGCGACCGCCGCCGGTCGATCCCGCCCTGACCCTCGGCTCCCGGCTAGAGCCATCTCGCCAGCCCGGAGCTCTCCTGCAGCTCCCTTGGCTTCATAGCTCCCGGCTCGCTCTGGGCTGCCTCGATCCTGGAAGCAACGTGAGGCGTCCGTGCCGAACCTCCAGGGGAACCACCACGAGAACGGCCGCCCAGCGCCCCACTTCTCTGGCCGAGCCGTATGCCGTCCGTGCCCGCTCACCGCCCATGCCCCGGAGCCGGCTCACCGCTCTCCCCTATATACGGGCTGGAGCGTCCCAGCGTACGGATAGGGAAAGCGCAGCGTGGCGCCCTACCGGCGAGGCGCGCCAGCGACGCCCACTTTTACGATGAGGTAACTGGAGGCAGCGCGAAACAGCGACCCCTTCGACAGCTCGTCGGAAGTGCTGCGGACAACACGTCTACCCTGTTCCAGGAAGCCGGGTCGACGTGACGGCCACGGACGGCCGCCCCACCGGAGACTCCTGGCGGCTGCTGCACGCCCCGGAGGCGGGTAGACCTGCAGGCCCTGGACGGCCCCAGAGGCGGGTAGACCTGGCGGCCTCCGCTCGCCCCGGAGACGGATAGACCTAGCTGCTGCTCCATGATCTACGGGGTGAGTGAGGGTGGTGGTGCACGGAAGGTGCGGGGGGGGGGTGGTGGGGGGGGACGGGCACACGAAATGATCTGTTTCTTTTGGTTTGGGTTTGTTATTTGGGGGGGGGGGGGGTTTGGAGGTATTTGGCGGGGGGGGATTTTTTTTTTGTTGTTTTGGGTTTTTTTTTTGTTCTGTTTTGCTTTTTTTTTTTTTTTTTTCCTTTCTTCTATTTCTTACCACCCCCCGAATTATAAGCATACCTGTTTCTCACGTCTGGGCAGGGTTCGAGGTTGGGGGTGTCATCTCCCCACCACCAGCACCACCCCCCCACGAGATATTAAGTGTGTTTTTAGTGCAAGACAATAAGCAGGAGCGGGCCATCCTGGAGGTGGCGTCGACCAGGGAGACCACCCGGGGCCTGCCATGTGAGGCAAGCGTGCACAGACCGGTGTGCAGACCCAGGCACGTGCGCCTGCGTGCGGGAGCGGTCGGGGCAGGCGGTCTGGCGCCAGGGCCGTGTTTGGGGAGCGGCCCGGCAGGAGCGGGCCATCCTGGAGGTGGCGTCGACCAGGGAGAACACCAGAGGCCTGCTGTGGGTGGCAAGCGTGCATGGACCGGCGTGCAGGCCCGGGCACGTGCGCCTGCGTGCGGGAGCGGTCGGGGCGGGCGGTTTGGCGCCAGGGCCGTGTTTGGGGAGCGGCCCGGCAGGAGCGGGCCATCCTGGAGGTGGCGTCGACCAGGGAGAACACCAGAGGCCTGCTGTGGGTGGCAAGCGTGCACGGACCGGCGTGCCGGCCCGGGCACGTGTGCCTGCGTGCGAGAGCGGTCGGGGCAGGCGGTCTGGCGCCAGGGCCGTGTTTGGGGAGCGGCCCGGCAGGAGCGGGCCATCCTGGAGGTGGCGTCGACCAGGGAGACCACCTGGGGCCTGCCATGTGAGGCAAGCGTGCACGGACCGGCGTGCAGGCCCGGGCACGTGCGCCTGCGTGCGGGAGCGGTCGGGGCGGGCGGTCTGGCGCCAAGGCCGTGTTTGGGGAGCGGCCCGGCAGGAGCGGGCCATCCGGGAGGTGGCGTCCACCAGGGAGGCCACCAGAGGGCTGACGTGGGAGGCAGGCACGCACGGCCTTACTTGCAGGCCCGGGCACGCTCGCCTCCTTGGGGCAGCGAGCGGCGGTGCGCTTTCGGGCCTGGGGCAGGGACAAGTCTACCCCTGGCGCACGGGGTAGAGGAGAAAAAGACTACCCCTAGCGCAAGGGGAACGGGAGGACAAGTCTATCCCTTGCAACCGGGACAGGGACGAACAGGTCTACCCAGTGCACCGCTTACGGGAGGACAGGTCTGCCCATTGCATCAGTTACGGGAGGACAGGTCTACCCCGTGCACTCGGGGCAGGGACGAACAGGTCTACCCATTGCACCGGTGACGGGAGGACAGGTCTACCCATTGCACTGGTTACGGGAGGACAGGTCTACCCATTGCACCCGTGGCAGGGACGAACAGGTCTACCCAGTGCAGCGCTTACGGGAGGACAAGTCTACCCATTGCACTCGGGGCAGGGACGAACAGGTCTACCCCGTGCACTCGGGGCAGGGACGAACAGGTCTACCCCGTGAACCCGGGGCAGGGACGATCAGGTCTACCCATTGCATCCGTTACGGGAGGACAGGTCTACCCATTGCACCGGTTACGGGAGGACAAGTCTACCCATTGCACCCGTGGCAGGGACGAACAGGTCTGCCCCGTGCACTCGGGGGCAAGGGACGAACAGGTCTACCCACTGCACCGCTTACGGGAGGACAAGTCTACCCATTGCACTCGGGGCAGGGGCGAACAGGTCTACCCAGTGCACCAGTAACGGCAGGACACGTCTACCCAGTGCAGCGCTTACGGGAGGACAAGTCTACCCGTGCACTCGGGGCAGGGACGAACAGGTCTACCCAGTGCACCCGTGGCAGGGGCGAACAGGTCTACCCAGTGCACCGCTTACGGGAGGACAAGTCTACCCATTGCACTCGGGGCAGGGGCGAACAGGTCTACCCAGTGCACCAGTAACGGGAGGACAAGTCTACCCAGTGCAGCGCTTACGGGAGGACAAGTCTACCCAGTGCGTTCGGGGCAGGGGCGAACAGGTCTACCCAGTGCACCAGTAACGGGAGGACAAGTCTACCCCGTGCACCGCTTACGGGAGGACAAGTCTACCCCGTGCACTCGGGGCAGGGACGAACAGGTCTACCCAGTGCACCCGTGGCAGGGGCGAACAGGTCTACCCAGTGCACCGCTTACGGGAGGACAAGTCTACCCATTGCACTCGGGGCAGGGGCGAACAGGTCTACCCAGTGCACCAGTAACGGGAGGACAAGTCTACCCAGTGCAGCGCTTACGGGAGGACAAGTCTACCCAGTGCGTTCGGGGCAGGGGCGAACAGGTCTACCCAGTGCACCAGTAACGGCAGGACACGTCTACCCAGTGCAGCGCTTACGGGAGGACAAGTCTACCCCGTGCACTCGGGGCAGGGACGAACAGGTCTACCCAGTGCACCCGTGGCAGGGGCGAACAGGTCTACCCAGTGCACCGCTTACGGGAGGACAAGTCTACCCATTGCACTCGGGGCAGGGGCGAACAGGTCTACCCAGTGCACCAGTAACGGGAGGACAAGTCTACCCAGTGCAGCGCTTACGGGAGGACAAGTCTACCCAGTGCGTTCGGGGCAGGGGCGAACAGGTCTACCCAGTGCACCAGTAACGGCAGGACACGTCTACCCAGTGCAGCGCTTACGGGAGGGACAAGTCTACCCCGTGCACTCGGGGCAGGGACGAACAGGTCTACCCAGTGCACCCGTGGCAGGGGCGAACAGGTCTACCCAGTGAAGCGCTTACGGGAGGACAAGTCTACCCAGTGCAGCGCTTACGGGAGGACAAGTCTACCCATTGCACTCGAGGCAGGGGCGAACAGGTCTACCCATTGCACCAGTAACGGGAGGACAAGTCTACCCAGTGCAGCGCTTACGGGAGGACAAGTCTACCCATTGCACGCGGGGCAGGGACGAAC
>NW_024881267.1:77500-87500 GCF_018691265.1 Tyto alba
CGACCCCGCGGACCGAGGCCCCTGACAGGGCGGCTCGCTCTGCAGCAGGCGGCGGCGGCGGCACCGAGACAACCACGCAGCAGCGCCCGCGGCGGAGGGGGACGCCCCCCTGCCGCCCGCGGCGTGCCTCCGGGCCCACCCGGACGGGTGGGGGCCCAGGTCCGTTCCCTTCGTTTCGATCACGGCTCAGCCGCCCCACCGCCCGGCGCTGCTCGCGGCCGGCACCCACGGGCACCCGGAGCGAGGAAAGCACCGGCACCTCGCGTGCTTTAGGACACCTGAAGGCTCACGGGGCCACGCGGCCATCACACAGCTCGGTTCGGTCAACAAGCCCGCAAGAACCCCTGCGTGCAGAGGCACGGGGCCCACGCGCGGCGAGGCACGCGCCCCGCCGCCCTCATCGACCCGCTCTGCTTCACCTGGGGGAGGAGGGCAACGCCTCGCAAGCGACGGGAAGCGAATTGGAAAGGAGACCACCCTGCCTGAACACCGGACACCGCCGCAGCTCCCTATTACGGGGAGTACGGAAGAGCCGGCCCGCCGGGGGCCCTCTCCGACGCGACCCGAAAGGCCTCATCGATCAGCAAAGGAAGGAGCACGAGGAAAGAAACGGCGGCCCCACGGCCACACACCTGGGACAGCGACAGCCACGCGCGCCGGCCACCACACGGCGGGATGGGCGGCAGGCGCGGGGCTCTGTGTGCGAGCGAGCAAGGCAACATCCGCAAGAGGTGCTCCGGCGACCTGAACACCGGCAGAGCCGGCCCGCCGCGGAGCCTCTCCGATGAGCCGAGGACGCCTCCGCGGGCGCTGACAGCGGGTCTGGACGGGTCACGGTGAGGAGCGGGAGGTGCCGCTAGCCACACGCTCCAAGCAACGGATCCCTCCACTCGGTCAACGGCACCGGGGGAAAGCCACGGCAAGCTCATCTCCCCCCCCCCGGGCCTTTCAGCGTTCGAGTGCCGGCGACCACCGCTGGCCACCGGTCTTGGGACACTCTGCGGGGCACCGCTTGCCCCACGTGCAAACAAAACGCAAAAGGCACCGGCCACTGCGGACCAGTTTGACGTGCTCTACCCCCACCTCAGGGGCTCCAGCTTAGGATCGGACGGAAAAAGGACAAGGTGCCGCCACCTCACCCCTACTGCGCAGACTTTTCCATGGAGCCCTCCGGCGACCAGGGACGCCAGGGCAGGCCAGACACCACAGACCTCCCGCGTGTGCCCTTTGCTGGGAAAAAAACGGGACGGAGGCGCCGCCGCCTCGTCTCACACCATCACCGGGCTCTCGGCGGCCGGAGAAAGCCGCTGAAGGCTTCACAGTCCCCGGCCACCTGCATCCAGCAGCCAGCCACCGCGGCCAGCCACCGAGCTCTACCCCCACCTCTGGGGCTCTCCAGCTTAGGGCCGAAGAGGGAAGGACGAGGTGCCGCCACCTCGCCCCTGCTGCGCAGACCTTTTAACAGAGCCCTCCGGCAGCCACGGACGCTGGGGCAGGCCGGACACCACAGGCCTCCCGCGTATGGCACAGACTCGGAAAAAAAGCGGATGGAGGCGCCGCCGCCTCTCCGCGCCATCATCGGGCCCTAGGTGGCAAGCCGCGGCAGGCTTGAGACCCGCCCCACGGCCGCCTGCTACGGCCGCCGGTCACCGCGACCGGCAGCCGCCCAATGCCCGCTTCCACGGGCTCCGGCTTAAGGCCGGAGAAAAGGGGGCGACGAGGTGGGCGCTCCCACCGCCGTCCGCCCCCGTCGCGGGGCCCTCGAGCGGTGCCGGCAGCCTGGGACCTCGCAGGGCACCGCTGCCCCCGACTGCCTGCCGGCACTCTCCCTTGCCGTCATCGGGCCCCTCGCGGGGCTGCCGCGGCAGGCTTGAGACCCGCCCCACGGCCGCCTGCTACGGCCGCCGGTCACCGCGACCGGCAGCCGCCCAATGCCCGCTTCCACGGGCTCCGGCTTAAGGCCGGAGAAAAGGGGGCGACGAGGTGGGCGCTCCCACCGCCGTCCGCCCCCGTCGCGGGGCCCTCGAGCGGTGCCGGCAGCCTGGGACCTCGCAGGGCACCGCTGCCCCCGACTGCCTGCCGGCACTCTCCCTTGCCGTCATCGGGCCCCTCGCGGGGCTGCCGCGGCAGGCTTGAGACCCGCCCCACGGCCGCCTGCTACGGCCGCCGGTCACCGCGACCGGCAGCCGCCCAATGCCCGCTTCCACGGGCTCCGGCTTAAGGCCGGAGAAAAGGGGGCGACGAGGTGGGCGCTCCCACCGCCGTCCGCCCCCGTCGCGGGGCCCTCGAGCGGTGCCGGCAGCCTGGGACCTCGCAGGGCACCGCTGCCCCCGACTGCCTGCCGGCACTCTCCCTTGCCGTCATCGGGCCCCTCGCGGGGCTGCCGCGGCAGGCTTGAGACCCGCCCCACGGCCGCCTGCTACGGCCGCCGGTCACCGCGACCGGCAGCCGCCCAATGCCCGCTTCCACGGGCTCCGGCTTAAGGCCGGAGAAAAGGGGGCGACGAGGTGGGCGCTCCCACCGCCGTCCGCCCCCGTCGCGGGGCCCTCAAGCGGTGCCGGCAGCCTGGGACCTCGCAGGGCACCGCTGCCCCCGACTGCCTGCCGGCACTCTCCCTTGCCGTCATCGGGATCCCGCTGAGGGGAAGCCACCATCGGCTCGTCCACCCTCCAGCTCTCACAGCGTTCGAGTGCCGGCGACCACCGCCGGTCTTTTGTCACCGTTTGCTCTTCCCCTCGACACCTGGCTGGAGAGTTCCAACCAGCCGGCAACGGCCCCCGGAGCATGCCTGCAGATCCTTCCGTTCTAGAGCACGCATAAGTTTCCGGGCTGACTTGATTGTGGAAAGCACCGGGAGATGGCCGTGCCGAACCGCCGAGGGAACCACCGCGAGAAAGGCCGCCCAGCGCCCCACTTCACCGGGCGGCCCACATGACCTCTTTGAGCGTGAAACACGATTGCCCTTTTGGGGCCTCGCCGCTTGCCCCTACTATACGGAATCGAACGTCCCGGCGTATAGGCAGTAAAAAAGCAGTGCGGCGCATTACCGGGGAGGCGCGCCAGCGACGCCGACCTTTACGATGAGGTAACTGGAGGCAGCGCAAAACAGCGACCCCTTCGACAGCTCCGCGGCAGTGCTGCGGACAACACAGCTACCGTGTCACGCAGGAGCAAAGTCCAAAGAAGCTGGGTAGACCTGTCCGCTCTTCACGCCGGACGCGACGGAAGCGACAGGGCGCGCAGCCGGCCTACCGACAACGGCAGCGTGACACGGAAACGGGTAGACCTGGCGGCCGACCACCGCCCCGGAGGTGGGTAGACCTGGCGGCCACCGACGGCCGCGGAAGCGGGTAGACCCGGAGGTCGACCATCGCCGCGGAAGCGTGTACACCTGGCAGCCAACCCCGGTCGCGGAACGGGGTAGATCTGGCGACCGACCACCGCCACGGAGGTGGGTAGACCTGGCGGCCAGCGACGGACGCGGAAGCGCGTAGGCCTGGCGGCCGACCACAGCAACGGAGGTGGGCAGAACGGGCAGCCGACCACGGCACAGGTGCTCGCTCTATGTAACAGACGTCAACGATGCTATCGGCGTGTACGTACCGCAGACAAAAGGTCTGCTCGGTAACGCTTGGCCACCAACCCGGCGGATTGGGCGGCAGACGCCGGGCTCCGCGGGAGAGCGAGCGAGCGGGGCCGCGTCCCCGGAGAGCTGCTCCAACGGCTTCACGCCGGCAGAGCCGGCACGCCGCGCAGCCGCTCCGACGCGCCCCGGGACGCCCGGCCGGTCGGCGGATGCGGAGCCGGAGCCCGGCGGATTGGGCGGCAGACGCCGGGCTCCGCGGGCGAGCGAGCGAGCGGGGCCGCGTCCCCGGAGAGCTGCTCCAACGGCTTCACGCCGGCAGAGCCGGCACGCCGCGCAGCCGCTCCGACGCGCCCCGGGACGCCCGGCCGGTCGGCGGATGCGGAGCCGGGGCCCGGCGGATTGGGCGGCAGACGCCGGGCTCCGCGGGCGAGCGAGCGAGCGGGGCCGCGTCCCCGGAGAGCTGCTCCAACGGCTTCACGCCGGCAGAGCCGGCACGCCGCGCAGCCGCTCCGACGCGCCCCGGGACGCCCGGCCGGTCGGCGGATGCGGAGCCGGGGCCCGGCGGATTGGGCGGCAGACGCCGGGCTCCGCGGGCGAGCGAGCGAGCGGGGCCGCGTCCCCGGAGAGCTGCTCCAACGGCTTCACGCCGGCAGAGCCGGCACGCCGCGCAGCCGCTCCGACGCGCCCCGGGACGCCCGGCCGGTCGGCGGATGCGGAGCCGGGGCCCGGCGGATTGGGCGGCAGACGCCGGGCTCCGCGGGCGAGCGAGCGAGCGGGGCCGCGTCCCCGGAGAGCTGCTCCAACGGCTTCACGCCGGCAGAGCCGGCACGCCGCGCAGCCGCTCCGACGCGCCCCGGGACGCCCGGCCGGTCGGCGGATGCGGAGCCGGGGCCCGGCGGATTGGGCGGCAGACGCCGGGCTCCGCGGGCGAGCGAGCGAGCGGGGCCGCGTTCCCGGAGAGCTGCTCCAACGGCTTCACGCCGGCAGAGCCGGCACGCCGCGCAGCCGCTCCGACGCGCCCCGGGACGCCCGGCCGGTCGGCGGATGCGGAGCCGGGGCCCGGCGGATTGGGCGGCAGACGCCGGGCTCCGCGGGCGAGCGAGCGAGCGGGGCCGCGTCCCCGGAGAGCTGCTCCAACGGCTTCACGCCGGCAGAGCCGGCACGCCGCGCAGCCGCTCCGACGCGCCCCGGGACGCCCGGCCGGTCGGCGGATGCGGAGCCGGGGCCCGGCGGATTGGGCGGCAGACGCCGGGCTCCGCGGGCGAGCGAGCGAGCGGGGCCGCGTCCCCGGAGAGCTGCTCCAACGGCTTCACGCCGGCAGAGCCGGCACGCCGCGCAGCCGCTCCGACGCGCCCCGGGACGCCCGGCCGGTCGGCGGATGCGGAGCCGGGGCCCGGCGGATTGGGCGGCAGACGCCGGGCTCCGCGGGCGAGCGAGCGAGCGGGGCCGCGTCCCCGGAGAGCTGCTCCAACGGCTTCACGCCGGCAGAGCCGGCACGCCGCGCAGCCGCTCCGACGCGCCCCGGGACGCCCGGCCGGTCGGCGGATGCGGAGCCGGGGCCCGGCGGATTGGGCGGCAGACGCCGGGCTCCGCGGGCGAGCGAGCGAGCGGGGCCGCGTCCCCGGAGAGCTGCTCCAACGGCTTCACGCCGGCAGAGCCGGCACGCCGCGCAGCCGCTCCGACGCGCCCCGGGACGCCCGGCCGGTCGGCGGATGCGGAGCCGGGGCCCCGGCGTCCCCGGAGCCGGGGCCCGGCGGATTGGGCGGCAGACGCCGGGCTCCGCGGGCGAGCGAGCGAGCGGGGCCGCGTCCCCGGAGAGCTGCTCCAACGGCTTCACGCCGGCAGAGCCGGCACGCCGCGCAGCCGCTCCGACGCGCCCCGGGACGCCCGGCCGGTCGGCGGATGCGGAGCCGGGGCCGCCCGGAGGGCTAGCAGGACGGGGCGGCAGCACCACCGCACCATCGTCCATCCCCTTCTCACAGGGCCCCCGAGGAACCGGCGGGCACCTTGGAACTCACGGGCTACCGCCGCTCCGACTACATGCTAGCGGGCCCGCTTGTGCCTTCACGGGGCCCTCGGGGGCCGTGGGGCAAGCCAACGGTGGCTCGACTCCCTCCGGTCTTCCAGCGTTCGAGGGCCGGCGACCGCCGCCGGTCGATCCCGCCCTGACCCTCGGCTCCCGGCTAGAGCCATCTCGCCAGCCCGGAGCTCTCCTGCAGCTCCCTTGGCTTCATAGCTCCCGGCTCGCTCTGGGCTGCCTCGATCCTGGAAGCAACGTGAGGCGTCCGTGCCGAACCTCCAGGGGAACCACCACGAGAACGGCCGCCCAGCGCCCCACTTCTCTGGCCGAGCCGTATGCCGTCCGTGCCCGCTCACCGCCCATGCCCCGGAGCCGGCTCACCGCTCTCCCCTATATACGGGCTGGAGCGTCCCAGCGTACGGATAGGGAAAGCGCAGCGTGGCGCCCTACCGGCGAGGCGCGCCAGCGACGCCCACTTTTACGATGAGGTAACTGGAGGCAGCGCGAAACAGCGACCCCTTCGACAGCTCGTCGGAAGTGCTGCGGACAACACGTCTACCCTGTTCCAGGAAGCCGGGTCGACGTGACGGCCACGGACGGCCGCCCCACCGGAGACTCCTGGCGGCTGCTGCACGCCCCGGAGGCGGGTAGACCTGCAGGCCCTGGACGGCCCCAGAGGCGGGTAGACCTGGCGGCCTCCACTCGCCCCGGAGACGGATAGACCTAGCTGCTGCTCCATGATCTACGGGGTGAGTGAGGGTGGTGGTGCACGGAAGGTGCGGGGGGGGGTGGTGGGGGGGGACGGGCACACGAAATGATCTGTTTCTTTTGGTTTGGGTTTGTTATTTGGGGGGGGGGGGTTTTGGAGGTATTTGGCGGGGGGGGATTTTTTTTTTTGTTGTTTTGGGTTTTTTTTTTTGTTCTGTTTTGCTTTTTTTTTTTTTTTTTTTCCTTTCTTCTATTTCTTACCACCCCCCCGAATTATAAGCATACCTGTTTCTCACGTCTGGGCAGGGTTCGAGGTTGGGGGTGTCATCTCCCCACCACCAGCACCACCCCCCCACGAGATATTAAGTGTGTTTTTAGTGCAAGACAATAAGCAGGAGCGGGCCATCCTGGAGGTGGCGTCGACCAGGGAGACCACCCGGGGCCTGCCATGTGAGGCAAGCGTGCACAGACCGGTGTGCAGACCCAGGCACGTGCGCCTGCGTGCGGGAGCGGTCGGGGCAGGCGGTCTGGCGCCAGGGCCGTGTTTGGGGAGCGGCCCGGCAGGAGCGGGCCATCCTGGAGGTGGCGTCGACCAGGGAGAACACCAGAGGCCTGCTGTGGGTGGCAAGCGTGCATGGACCGGCGTGCAGGCCCGGGCACGTGCGCCTGCGTGCGGGAGCGGTCGGGGCGGGCGGTTTGGCGCCAGGGCCGTGTTTGGGGAGCGGCCCGGCAGGAGCGGGCCATCCTGGAGGTGGCGTCGACCAGGGAGAACACCAGAGGCCTGCTGTGGGTGGCAAGCGTGCACGGACCGGCGTGCCGGCCCGGGCACGTGTGCCTGCGTGCGAGAGCGGTCGGGGCAGGCGGTCTGGCGCCAGGGCCGTGTTTGGGGAGCGGCCCGGCAGGAGCGGGCCATCCTGGAGGTGGCGTCGACCAGGGAGACCACCTGGGGCCTGCCATGTGAGGCAAGCGTGCACGGACCGGCGTGCAGGCCCGGGCACGTGCGCCTGCGTGCGGGAGCGGTCGGGGCGGGCGGTCTGGCGCCAAGGCCGTGTTTGGGGAGCGGCCCGGCAGGAGCGGGCCATCCGGGAGGTGGCGTCCACCAGGGAGGCCACCAGAGGGCTGACGTGGGAGGCAGGCACGCACGGCCTTACTTGCAGGCCCGGGCACGCTCGCCTCCTTGGGGCAGCGAGCGGCGGTGCGCTTTCGGGCCTGGGGCAGGGACAAGTCTACCCCTGGCGCACGGGGTAGAGGAGAAAAAGACTACCCCTAGCGCAAGGGGAACGGGAGGACAAGTCTATCCCTTGCAACCGGGACAGGGACGAACAGGTCTACCCAGTGCACCGCTTACGGGAGGACAGGTCTGCCCATTGCATCAGTTACGGGAGGACAGGTCTACCCCGTGCACTCGGGGCAGGGACGAACAGGTCTACCCATTGCACCGGTGACGGGAGGACAGGTCTACCCATTGCACTGGTTACGGGAGGACAGGTCTACCCATTGCACCCGTGGCAGGGACGAACAGGTCTACCCAGTGCAGCGCTTACGGGAGGACAAGTCTACCCATTGCACTCGGGGCAGGGACGAACAGGTCTACCCCGTGCACTCGGGGCAGGGACGAACAGGTCTACCCCGTGAACCCGGGGCAGGGACGATCAGGTCTACCCATTGCATCCGTTACGGGAGGACAGGTCTACCCATTGCACCGGTTACGGGAGGACAAGTCTACCCATTGCACCCGTGGCAGGGACGAACAGGTCTGCCCCGTGCACTCGGGGCAGGGACGAACAGGTCTACCCACTGCACCGCTTACGGGAGGACAAGTCTACCCATTGCACTCGGGGCAGGGGCGAACAGGTCTACCCAGTGCACCAGTAACGGCAGGACACGTCTACCCAGTGCAGCGCTTACGGGAGGACAAGTCTACCCCGTGCACTCGGGGCAGGGACGAACAGGTCTACCCAGTGCACCCGTGGCAGGGGCGAACAGGTCTACCCAGTGCACCGCTTACGGGAGGACAAGTCTACCCATTGCACTCGGGGCAGGGGCGAACAGGTCTACCCAGTGCACCAGTAACGGGAGGACAAGTCTACCCAGTGCAGCGCTTACGGGAGGACAAGTCTACCCAGTGCGTTCGGGGCAGGGGCGAACAGGTCTACCCAGTGCACCAGTAACGGGAGGACAAGTCTACCCCGTGCACCGCTTACGGGAGGACAAGTCTACCCCGTGCACTCGGGGCAGGGACGAACAGGTCTACCCAGTGCACCCGTGGCAGGGGCGAACAGGTCTACCCAGTGCACCGCTTACGGGAGGACAAGTCTACCCATTGCACTCGGGGCAGGGGCGAACAGGTCTACCCAGTGCACCAGTAACGGGAGGACAAGTCTACCCAGTGCAGCGCTTACGGGAGGACAAGTCTACCCAGTGCGTTCGGGGCAGGGGCGAACAGGTCTACCCAGTGCACCAGTAACGGCAGGACACGTCTACCCAGTGCAGCGCTTACGGGAGGACAAGTCTACCCCGTGCACTCGGGGCAGGGACGAACAGGTCTACCCAGTGCACCCGTGGCAGGGGCGAACAGGTCTACCCAGTGCACCGCTTACGGGAGGACAAGTCTACCCATTGCACTCGGGGCAGGGGCGAACAGGTCTACCCAGTGCACCAGTAACGGGAGGACAAGTCTACCCAGTGCAGCGCTTACGGGAGGACAAGTCTACCCAGTGCGTTCGGGGCAGGGGCGAACAGGTCTACCCAGTGCACCAGTAACGGCAGGACACGTCTACCCAGTGCAGCGCTTACGGGAGGACAAGTCTACCCCGTGCACTCGGGGCAGGGACGAACAGGTCTACCCAGTGCACCCGTGGCAGGGGCGAACAGGTCTACCCAGTGAAGCGCTTACGGGAGGACAAGTCTACCCAGTGCAGCGCTTACGGGAGGACAAGTCTACCCATTGCACTCGAGGCAGGGGCGAACAGGTCTACCCATTGCACCAGTAACGGGAGGACAAGTCTACCCAGTGCAGCGCTTACGGGAGGACAAGTCTACCCATTGCACGCGGGGCAGGGACGAACAGGTCTACCCCGGTCACCCGTGGCAGGGGCGAACAGGTCTACCCAGTGCAGCGCTTACGGGAGGACAAGTCTACCCCGTGCACTCGGGGCACGGACGAACAGGTCTACCCAGTGCACCCGTGGCAGGGGCGAACAGGTCTACCCAGTGCACCGCTTACGGGAGGACAAGTCTACCCATTGACTCGGGGCAGGGGCGAACAGGTCTACCCAGTGCACCAGTAACGGGAGGACAAGTCTACCCAGTGCAGCGCTTACGGGAGGACAAGTCTACCCAGTGCGTTCGGGGCAGGGGCGAACAGGTCTACCCAGTGCACCAGTAACGGCAGGACACGTCTACCCAGTGCAGCGCTTACGGGAGGACAAGTCTACCCCGTGCACTCGGGGCAGGGACGAACAGGTCTACCCAGGTCACCCGTGGCAGGGGCGAACAGGTCTACCCAGTGCACCCCTTACGGGAGGACAAGTCTACCCATTGCACTCGGGGCAGGGACGAACAGGTCTACCCAGTGCACCCGTGGCAGGGGCGAACAGGTCTACCCAGTGCAGCGCTTACGGGAGGACAAGTCTACCCCGTGCACTCGGGGCACGGACGAACAGGTCTACCCAGTGCACCCGTGG
>NW_024881267.1:95000-97500 GCF_018691265.1 Tyto alba
CCGGACAGACCGAGCCCCGGCGGCCCCGGCGGGACGAGCTCCGCACAACGGGTGCTCCGGGAGCGGGGAGCTTCGGAGCGCTCCCCGAGTCTCGACTTAGGGGGACGAAGGCCCTCGGCCGGCGGCGCCGCCACCGGGCGACGGGGAACCGCTCCCCGGGCCCGGGGCCGACGCCGCACGCGGGACCTGCGAGGCGCCCCAGCCGCGCCGCTGCGGCCGCCGCCCTGACAGCGCGCCAGGGGCGGCGGACCGGCCGGCGATTGATCGTCAAGCGACGCTCAGACAGGCGTAGCCCCGGGAGGAACCCGGGGCCGCAAGTGCGTTCGAAGTGTCGATGATCAATGTGTCCTGCAATTCACATTAATTCTCGCAGCTAGCTGCGTTCTTCATCGACGCACGAGCCGAGTGATCCACCGCTAAGAGTTGTCTGGCTTTCGGCACCGCCCCGCGTGCGCGGGAGGGCCGGGACCGCTCCCGGAGGAGCGGCCCCTCTCTGGACGGCAGCCCCGGCGGACGACCGCCCGCCCCCCTCCGCCCGCGCGGAGGGAGCGCGACCGGCCGCGCCGCCGAGACGCCTCGCCTCAGCTGACCGTACAAACACACACGACGGGCGGGGAAACGGAAGGCGGATGCCCACCGAAAAACTCCGAACGGCAAGGGCGGAGGGAGCCCGCGCTCCGCGACCGACACCTGGGGAAAACAAGCGCCTTGCTCGCTTCGGAGGCGGCCCAGGCGCCCGGGCTCGGCCCGGCCTCCGCACGGAAGGCCGCCGCGCGCCCGACCGCGCCGACCACCTGCCTCGCTCGGGGGACGCGGACGTGCCTCCGCGCAGCCCCGCGACGCCCTGCGGCAGCCGCCTGCCTCCCACCGGCTCGCCCCGCCGGCACGCCCGTGTGCCGGCCGTCACCGCGCCGGAGCTTGGCGACCAACCAGGACCCGAGACGGACGCGCGCTGCCCGGCAGCTGCCTGCCGGACGAGCGACCGACCCGCCGCCGCGCCGGAGCGGCCGCCCCGCCCGGAACCACCTCCGTGCCACTTCGCGCCCCGGCCCCTCCGCAGGCACGCACCAGGCGGGAGGCGGACGGCGCTAAGCCGGGGGCAGGCACCGCTCTCCCCGCTTCCGCGGGCAGACCGGAGCCGGGCTGCCCCCGGCCGCCCGACCGCCCGCCCGCCCGGCGGAGCCGGTGAGGGCGGACGGCGAAGCGGCGGGCGTGGCCCGGGACGGGGACGGTCGCAGCCGACGGCGGGCGGACGCCCGCCGGCCGACCGGCATGCCGAGCGGCGCCGCCGCCGCTCGGCCGGGCTGCCACCACCCCCGGCGGCTGGCGGCTCGACACCGCGGAACGCTCGCCGGGGCGGGACGGGGGAGGAGGGGAGCGCAGCGCGCCGCGGCGCCACGACGGAGGCCGCGGCGGCCCGGGGGCCGCCGCCGCCCGGCGAGCCCCCCCCCACCGCGGGGGGGGGGCTCGCCACCCCGGCAGAGAGCCCGCGCTCCCTGCCCGGAGAGGTCTCCCGTTTCGAGGCAGGCGGGCCGGACACGGCCGACCGCGCCGCGGTCTCGCCGCCGAGACCGGACCGCGGAAAGGGGGGGGCAGTGGGCACCCCTCCCCGGCCCGGCTGCCCGCGGGCACGAGCGCGGACGGTCAGCACCACGGCCAGGGGGTACGGCGGGAGCAGCTCCCACCCCTGGAGGGGCACCGCCGCCCGGCCCGGTCCCGCGGGTCGCACCGAGCCGCCCGGGTCTTTAAAACCCCCGCCCGGCTCCCGCGGCCTTCGACCCCCGGGCTTCGCCGAGGGAGGGCCGCGGAGGCGCGGACGCTAGGTACCTGGCCCTGGGTGAGGGAAACGACCTCTAGGCCCCGCGGGGGTGCCTCCCCTGCTGCCGCCCTCAGGGGAGCGTCCGCCCGCGGGGGCGCGCCCGACGCCCGCCGCCATCACCTCGTCCTCCTGCCCGGGGCCCGAGGTTTCCCTCAGTAGCCCGGCGCTGCGCCCGGGAGGAGAGCCGGGGCTTGGGCCGCCCGCTCGCGCGGGACGCGACCCGGCGGGAGCCTCGCCCGCCCAGGGTGGCAGCAGTGGCGACGGCCGAGCGACGCCCCCCCACCTCGCGTCTCCCCTCCGCTGGGGCGGGTTGACGGGGGAAGGGACGCCGTGGCCGCCGCCGCGCCACCCAACGCCACGCGCCAGCCCGGAACGCCCGGTGGCCCTGGCCCGCGCGGCCGGCCGGCCGGCCCGGCGGGCTGCTCCGCAGAGCAGCAGCCCGCCCCGCTGCGGACAGGGGCCGGGGGAGACGCCTCCCCCGACCCCCCGAAGGCGGCCTCTCGCTCGTCTCTCGCTCGCGCGACGCGCGGACCCGCCGGCCCGCCGCCGACCGTCCGCCGCTTCTTCCTCCTCCTCGCCCGCTTCCCACGCGCTGCCGCACGCCCTCTGGCCGGCGGCACCGCCGCCCTGCGCGCCCCGGGGGCCGCGGCCCCCCCCCCTCCCCGGCGTGCGGCAGCCGCC
>NW_024881267.1:102500-107406 GCF_018691265.1 Tyto alba
TGCCGCGGCAGGCTTGAGACCCGCCCCACGGCCGCCTGCTACGGCCGCCGGTCACCGCGACCGGCAGCCGCCCAATGCCCGCTTCCACGGGCTCCGGCTTAAGGCCGGAGAAAAGGGGGCGACGAGGTGGGCGCTCCCACCGCCGTCCGCCCCCGTCGCGGGGCCCTCGAGCGGTGCCGGCAGCCTGGGACCTCGCAGGGCACCGCTGCCCCCGACTGCCTGCCGGCACTCTCCCTTGCCGTCATCGGGCCCCTCGCGGGGCTGCCGCGGCAGGCTTGAGACCCGCCCCACGGCCGCCTGCTACGGCCGCCGGTCACCGCGACCGGCAGCCGCCCAATGCCCGCTTCCACGGGCTCCGGCTTAAGGCCGGAGAAAAGGGGGCGACGAGGTGGGCGCTCCCACCGCCGTCCGCCCCCGTCGCGGGGCCCTCGAGCGGTGCCGGCAGCCTGGGACCTCGCAGGGCACCGCTGCCCCCGACTGCCTGCCGGCACTCTCCCTTGCCGTCATCGGGCCCCTCGCGGGGCTGCCGCGGCAGGCTTGAGACCCGCCCCACGGCCGCCTGCTACGGCCGCCGGTCACCGCGACCGGCAGCCGCCCAATGCCCGCTTCCACGGGCTCCGGCTTAAGGCCGGAGAAAAGGGGGCGACGAGGTGGGCGCTCCCACCGCCGTCCGCCCCCGTCGCGGGGCCCTCGAGCGGTGCCGGCAGCCTGGGACCTCGCAGGGCACCGCTGCCCCCGACTGCCTGCCGGCACTCTCCCTTGCCGTCATCGGGATCCCGCTGAGGGGAAGCCACCATCGGCTCGTCCACCCTCCAGCTCTCACAGCGTTCGAGTGCCGGCGACCACCGCCGGTCTTTTGTCACCGTTTGCTCTTCCCCTCGACACCTGGCTGGAGAGTTCCAACCAGCCGGCAACGGCCCCCGGAGCATGCCTGCAGATCCTTCCGTTCTAGAGCACGCATAAGTTTCCGGGCTGACTTGATTGTGGAAAGCACCGGGAGATGGCCGTGCCGAACCGCCGAGGGAACCACCGCGAGAAAGGCCGCCCAGCGCCCCACTTCACCGGGCGGCCCACATGACCTCTTTGAGCGTGAAACACGATTGCCCTTTTGGGGCCTCGCCGCTTGCCCCTACTATACGGAATCGAACGTCCCGGCGTATAGGCAGTAAAAAAGCAGTGCGGCGCATTACCGGGGAGGCGCGCCAGCGACGCCGACCTTTACGATGAGGTAACTGGAGGCAGCGCAAAACAGCGACCCCTTCGACAGCTCCGCGGCAGTGCTGCGGACAACACAGCTACCGTGTCACGCAGGAGCAAAGTCCAAAGAAGCTGGGTAGACCTGTCCGCTCTTCACGCCGGACGCGACGGAAGCGACAGGGCGCGCAGCCGGCCTACCGACAACGGCAGCGTGACACGGAAACGGGTAGACCTGGCGGCCGACCACCGCCCCGGAGGTGGGTAGACCTGGCGGCCACCGACGGCCGCGGAAGCGGGTAGACCCGGAGGTCGACCATCGCCGCGGAAGCGTGTACACCTGGCAGCCAACCCCGGTCGCGGAACGGGGTAGATCTGGCGACCGACCACCGCCACGGAGGTGGGTAGACCTGGCGGCCAGCGACGGACGCGGAAGCGCGTAGGCCTGGCGGCCGACCACAGCAACGGAGGTGGGCAGAACGGGCAGCCGACCACGGCACAGGTGCTCGCTCTATGTAACAGACGTCAACGATGCTATCGGCGTGTACGTACCGCAGACAAAAGGTCTACTCGGTAACGCTTGGCCACCAACCCGGCGGATTGGGCGGCAGACGCCGGGCTCCGCGGGAGAGCGAGCGAGCGGGGCCGCGTCCACGGAGAGCTGCTCCAACGGCTTCACGCCGGCAGAGCCGGCACGCCGCGCAGCCGCTCCGACGCGCCCCGGGACGCCCGGCCGGTCGGCGGATGCGGAGCCAGGGCCCGGCGTCCCCGGAGCCGGGGCCCGGCGGATTGGGCGGCAGACGCCGGGCTCCGCGGGCGAGCGAGCGAGCGGGGCCGCGTCCCCGGAGAGCTGCTCCAACGGCTTCACGCCGGCAGAGCCGGCACGCCGCGCAGCCGCTCCGACGCGCCCCGGGACGCCCGGCCGGTCGGCGGATGCGGAGCCGGGGCCCGGCGGATTGGGCGGCAGACGCCGGGCTCCGCGGGCGAGCGAGCGAGCGGGGCCGCGTCCCCGGAGAGCTGCTCCAACGGCTTCACGCCGGCAGAGCCGGCACGCCGCGCAGCCGCTCCGACGCGCCCCGGGACGCCCGGCCGGTCGGCGGATGCGGAGCCGGGGCCCGGCGGATTGGGCGGCAGACGCCGGGCTCCGCGGGCGAGCGAGCGAGCGGGGCCGCGTCCCCGGAGAGCTGCTCCAACGGCTTCACGCCGGCAGAGCCGGCACGCCGCGCAGCCGCTCCGACGCGCCCCGGGACGCCCGGCCGGTCGGCGGATGCGGAGCCGGGGCCCGGCGGATTGGGCGGCAGACGCCGGGCTCCGCGGGCGAGCGAGCGAGCGGGGCCGCGTCCCCGGAGAGCTGCTCCAACGGCTTCACGCCGGCAGAGCCGGCACGCCGCGCAGCCGCTCCGACGCGCCCCGGGACGCCCGGCCGGTCGGCGGATGCGGAGCCGGGGCCCGGCGGAGGGGCCCGGCGGATTGGGCGGCAGACGCCGGGCTCCGCGGGCGAGCGAGCGAGCGGGGCCGCGTCCCCGGAGAGCTGCTCCAACGGCTTCACGCCGGCAGAGCCGGCACGCCGCGCAGCCGCTCCGACGCGCCCCGGGACGCCCGGCCGGTCGGCGGATGCGGAGCCGGGGCCCGGCGGATTGGGCGGCAGACGCCGGGCTCCGCGGGCGAGCGAGCGAGCGGGGCCGCGTCCCCGGAGAGCTGCTCCAACGGCTTCACGCCGGCAGAGCCGGCACGCCGCGCAGCCGCTCCGACGCGCCCCGGGACGCCCGGCCGGTCGGCGGATGCGGAGCCGGGGCCCGGCGGATTGGGCGGCAGACGCCGGGCTCCGCGGGCGAGCGAGCGAGCGGGGCCGCGTCCCGGAGAGCTGCTCCAACGGCTTCACGCCGGCAGAGCCGGCACGCCGCGCAGCCGCTCCGACGCGCCCCGGGACGCCCGGCCGGTCGGCGGATGCGGAGCCGGGGCCCGGCGGATTGGGCGGCAGACGCCGGGCTCCGCGGGCGAGCGAGCGAGCGGGGCCGCGTCCCCGGAGAGCTGCTCCAACGGCTTCACGCCGGCAGAGCCGGCACGCCGCGCAGCCGCTCCGACGCGCCCCGGGACGCCCGGCCGGTCGGCGGATGCGGAGCCGGGGCCCGGCGGATTGGGCGGCAGACGCCGGGCTCCGCGGGCGAGCGAGCGAGCGGGGCCGCGTCCCGGAGAGCTGCTCCAACGGCTTCACGCCGGCAGAGCCGGCACGCCGCGCAGCCGCTCCGACGCGCCCCGGGACGCCCGCCGGTCGGCGGATGCGGAGCCGGGGCCCCGGCGTCCCCGGAGCCGGGGCCCGGCGGATTGGGCGGCAGAACGCCGGGCTCCGCGGGCGAGCGGGAGCGGGGCCGCGTCCCCGGAGAGCTGCTCCAACGGCTTCACGCCGGCAGAGCCGGCACGCCGCGCAGCCGCTCCGACGCGCCCCGGGACGCCCGGCCGGTCGGCGGATGCGGAGCTGGGGCCCCGGCGTCCCCGGAGCCGGGGCCCGGCGGATTGGGCGGCAGACGCCGGGCTCCGCGGGCGAGCGAGCGAGCGGGGCCGCGTCCCCAGAGCTGCTCCAACGGCTTCACGCCGGCAGAGCCGGCACGCCGCGCAGCCGCTCCGACGCGCCCCGGGACACCCGGGCGGTCGGCGGATGCGGAGCCGGGGCCGCCCGGAGGGCTAGCAGGACGGGGCGGCAGCACCACCGCACCATCGTCCCATCCCCTTCTCACAGGGCCCCCGAGGAACCGGCGGGCACCTTGGAACTCACGGGCTACCGCCGCTCCGACTACATGCTAGCGAGCCCGCTTGTGCCTTCACGGGGCCCTCGGGGGCCGTGGGGCAAGCCAACGGTGGCTCGACTCCCTCCGTCTTCCAGCGTTCGAGGGCCGGCGACCGCCGCCGGTCGATCCCGCCTGACCCTCGGCTCCCGGCTAGAGCCATCTCGCCAGCCCGGAGCTCTCCTGCAGCTCCTTGGCTTCATAGCTCCCGGCTCGCTCTGGGCTGCCTCGATCCTGGAAGCAACGTGAGGCGTCCGTGCCGAACCTCAGGGGAACCACCACGAGAACGGCCGCCCAGCGCCCCACTTCTCTGGCCGAGCCGTATGCCGTCCGTGCCCGCTCACCGCCCATGCCCCGGAGCCGGCTCACCGCTCTCCCCTATATACGGGCTGGAGCGTCCCAGCGTACGGATAGGGAAAGCGCAGCGTGGCGCCCTACCGGCGAGGCGCGCCAGCGACGCCCACTTTTACGATGAGGTAACTGGAGGCAGCGCGAAACAGCGACCCCTTCGACAGCTCGTCGGAAGTGCTGCGGACAACACGTCTACCCTGTTCCAGGAAGCCGGGTCGACGTGACGGCCACGGACGGCCGCCCCACCGGAGACTCCTGGCGGCTGCTGCACGCCCCGGAGGCGGGTAGACCTGCAGGCCCTGGACGGCCCCAGAGGCGGGTAGACCTGGCGGCCTCCGCTCGCCCCGGAGACGGATAGACCTAGCTGCTGCTCCATGATCTACGGGGTGAGTGAGGGTGGTGGTGCACGGAAGGTGCGGGGGGGGGGTGGGGGGGACGGGCACATGAAATGATCTGTTTCTTTTGGTTTGGGTTTGTTATTTGGGGGGGGGGGGTTTGGAGGTATTTGGCGGGGGGGGATTTTTTTTTGTTGTTTTTGGGTTTTTTTTTTTTGTTCTGTTTTGCTTTTTTTTTTTTTT